>NW_016690198.1:6258454-6350459 GCF_001604755.1 Lepidothrix coronata | reverse complement strand
TCTCTCTCTCTCTCTCTCTCTCTCTCTCTCTCTCTCATTCCCTCCCTCCCCTTAGCTCCGGGACCACAGCGCCCCGAGAAGAGCTGGGCTTTTATCATGACGGGAGGGGAGTAATGGCTCGGCACCGTCCAGAGAGGGATCCCCACCTCTGCACTGTCCCCAGCGCCGGGCTACGGGAGCTTCCGGCCCCGGCGGCCGAAGCGCCTCGCAGGCGGCCAGCCTCCGTTAGCTGCGGTCTTGCCTCGCTTGCCTTTTGCCCCTCGGGGGCTAGGGCGGATTTTAAAGACCTACACACCCTGACCTGATACTGTCCCAACCACTTTACTTAACGTGTCTGCTGGGATGACCTGCCTCCCTTTCCCCTCTTCTACCTGAGACCAGTGCCAGGAGGTCCCAACACAGCTGAGGGAACCCACCGCCCCAGAGTTTCTCCCTCCTCAGACCTCGCACCCTCCAGCACCATTAGTACGCCTCTCTCCTGCTCTTTGTACTCGGTTACAGCACAGAGCAAGAAGTATGCCAGAGTGAAATGCAACCTGTGGCAAGAAACTTCTCATCTCTAGCGACTTTTTCTCTCCACTTTGCTTAGAAATTTACTGAGAAGTTTTCCGCTCTACCGCTCAGTTGTTGAGCTCACGCATCAGTGAGTATTTAACAGGTTTGGAGGTTTTTTCAGTTTCTTCCTACACCGTATGAAAAACCAGACGAGAAGTATAATCTATTAGGTATATCACGTGTACTTAGTATGCCTTGCATTTAGAACAAAATCCTTACACAAAATGTTTATCTCACCAAAACATCTCTCTAGTCAGAAAAGCCTCCATAGACAGGTGTCACACTGACGTGAAATGCTGAGCTCCCTCTAAACATAATGTCTGCGCGTGTAAACAGTTTTCGCCATCCCCCCCACCCTGCTTCTAGTTTATTTCTTTCCCACCCTTCATTCTCGCAGAGCCTGGGAAAGCTGCTGCTGTTTAGACTTTGTCTGTCTGTCTAAGGCAGGACATTTTAACACAAATTTGAACAGGGCTGGGGCAAAAAATGTTTTGACTGGCGTCATTTTGACAAGGTCATCCGTCATCTGCTGTATAGATTGATAACACCTAAGTTAAAGGCAAACACGAATAGGAACACCCCCCAAACAACATTTTTATGGGTTATGAAGTTGCCTACGAAAATCTTTTTCATGTCTTTGATCAATTCTATCGTGCATCATGTAATAATTTTCATCCCTCTCTATTAACACACTTTCTGAAGTTTTGCAGTGCTACTGCTCAGCTGAGGGACAGAGGTGCGGGCTGGGAGTCTATTCGCACAGTGGCTGGAGTGTGTGCAGCGCGGTGCTGGGTACACTGACAGTGGGTGCTCTTAGTTTCCTCTGTTTTCACTGCACTAATACAGTGTCTCGTCCATAGCCAAATTTTATTCCGCCCCATCCGACTCTTTCCATTTTATTTTTTTTTTAAACGTGCACATCTGCATTATGGTTATATTCCTTATTGGACGTCTTTTAAAAATACTGAATTGCTTTTAGTGGCAGCAATCTCTAAAAATTCGTTTCGTGCTAGAAAAAAGTGATGAAGTGGGGAAAAGCTCCTAACTAATGGGCTTAAGTACATTGTCAATATCTGCACTTGCTTCGAGTTGTTAGCAGAAGTATTCCATGCGGGTTCATATTAGGAGGACTTTAATCTGTTGCTGTGGGCTTTTTTATTTTCCTTTTTTTTTTTTTTTTTTTTTTTTTTACAGACAGAAAAGTAGCGCCTTGAGCTGGTAGAATAAAATTCATAGACTCCCTTGACACCTTGGGACCCTGCCGAACCGGAGGAAAGGAAAAAAAGAAGTACAGGTCTTGCTGTCTTCGCCGGTGCTCAGGGCCGTGCGGGCAGCGGGCGGCAGAGAGGGATCCCGGTCCGCGCCCCCGGCTCTACCGCGAGTCCGATCGGTCACTCGCTCAGGAGGGGTGGGCGGACCCCATAAGCCAAGCCTTGTCCTTTGGCCTTTTTCCTTAACGACGAGCACCCCCGCTGCTCCGGGTCCACTCGACCCAGGGTGGGAAAGCAGGAGCGCGGCCAGGGGGAAGGTCGGTGGGCAGCAGGTCAGCGCCGGTGCCGAGCGGCGGGCGGGGAGAGCAGGGCTCCCCGCACTGGGCCAGCGGGAGGGGAGTGGCGTGCCTCACCGGGGCAGAGGACGGCTTCTCTCCCAGCCTCTCCGACACACCGCCGCTCCCGGCTCCTTCACCCCCTCGGGAAGAGCAGAACAGGCAGATCCACCAGCAGGGCTCCCAGCCCTGAACCTGCGTCTCCCCGGGGTGTCTTTAGCAAACCCTGACCTCTGGTCTCGCTTCCCAAGGCAGAGTGGTTTGTGCGCGTCCCTTCTGTCTCCGCCGAGTTTGTCTACGGTCTATTTGTTACCGTTTCTCCTTTTTTTTTTTTTTTTTTTTTTTTTTTTTTTTTTTTTTTTTTTTTTTTTTTTTTTTATTATTATTCTTTCTTAAAATTATTTTATTTCTTCCTCCAGGATGTAGAGGTGTGGAGAAAAAAGAAAGAAAGGAGGTTTCAACTACTGCCTCCTTCTTCCCCTTCTCTCAGGCTTTTTCATTATTTAGAGGACCAGTGCTGAAACAAATCACATTGACCATTTAGAAAGCGATCAAACCTTTATAAAAATCCATCGCCTACGAATCGATTGGTGAATATTTGCTAGGAATTTGTTCAAAAGAAATAAATAAGGAGAGTAAGTGTATTAAATGCAAAAGGGGAACACGGTGGTGTTTTTCTTCATTGATTAATGACCTCTAAAATAAAACAAGCGAGAAGAGGAGCCAAGATCGATAAATTAACTACCCAAATTCATCATTTTCCCTGCGATTGTTTCTTTTTCCCTTTTAGGGTGTTTGGTTGGGTTTTGGGTTTTGGAGTTTTTTTGGATTTTTTTTTTTTTGCATGGCTTTTGTTTTGTAAATAACACTTAAGAAAAATGCCCGTCTCTTTGGAAACTTGAAGGTTTTCTTTTACGCTGCGGGTAGAAAAGGGAGCTAAACCCTCTTTAGAAAGGGATTGAATCGGGGACACCCTATCTGATTTCGTTTGACACGCAATTAAAAAGTTTGTCTTTCATATTAATTAATTCTCCTGATCTTGGGAAGACAAATGGTCGGTTACCTCTGACAGGAGTCCGATAAAGGATTCAGCAGCTTTCTTTCTTGCCCTAGGCGTCTCCTCATTCCAGTTTTAAGGTCACGAGCGGCCGAGTTAATAATTCATTAATATAGACATTTATTCAGATGGGATTCAAGGGGTTTCGCGCTCTCCTACATCTCACCGTTCGGATTTCAGTTCGCCTCGAAGAGAAGAAGAGGGGGAGGAGAAGGGATGGAGGAAGGCTCTACACAATGGTCCTACACGGACCTATTTCTACACACGTGGTTAAAACGTGGTGCCCCCACCGAGAGCCCTCCCGGGGCAGCCGCGCCGGGCGCTGCTCCCCCGGCCCAAGCAGCGGCCAAGGGCCAGGCGGCCTGGTGGCACCGCCGCCTCCCGAGCGCTTCCCGAACTGAAGCCACGCACTTCCCTCCGCTTTCTCCTTCCCCGGAATTAGAAAGCGGCCGAAGCGCGGCAAGAGTCAGTGAAACTGCCCGAAAAAGGCGCTGGCAGCGCTCCCCGGGGCCGGGCACGGGGTACGGGACAGACGGGGCTGCGCGGGACCGGGCAGGGGGTCGGTGCCGGGGGTGGCTGCCGGGGGTCGGTGTCGGGGGTCGTGCCGAGGGTCGCAGCCGGTCCCCGCCGCCGGCGGGCAGTGCAGAGCTGGGAGGGGCCCCCGGGGGGCGCTCTCGGCCCCGCCGGCGGGCACCGGGATGAGATCCCCGGCCCATGGAATGTCCGTCCGGGGACTCGGGACAGGCACCTTGCTGCCTTCTCCCGGGCCGTGCTGAGGGGCGATAGGTACCAGGATGCGCTGATGCCTGACACGCCCGGGGGACAAAGGTATCCTGCAGGAAATGTGTCCATTCCCTGGGAGCAGGTAGTGAGAGGCTGGCCGAGGAGGTCTGCTGCAGGTCACTGCTTCAGAGAGAAGGGAAAACACCTGGCCACGTGGAATTGGACAGGGATTTTTAAATGATTTGGCAATGGCTACAAGACAGATGCTAGCCAGATCCATAATGACTTTCTGCTGCTATTGACCTGATACGGATGTGAACTAGTGACCCTTGGGGCAAAATGCGCTATAGTCTATTACGAATTCCCCCAGCCACCAAATCGTCCTCACAGATTCAAATATTTATGTCCATCAACAAAACAAACTCTGCTCCAAGCAAGACATGCTGCAGATGGGATGAGAAAAAGAATTCTCTGCTGTAAAGACCAAGCAAAAATAAAGCAAGTCAGTGTACAAAGAAAGTTGCACTAAACCATAACAAATTTGGATTAATTTAATTCCTAATTTCATGCACAGTCCATCTGAAAGTATTCTCAATTATTCGGGAATTAAATTAGCTTTTCAAACATAGATGTTGTCTTTAGTCTCTTTTTTCTTTTCTTTCCTTTTTTTTTTTAGCCCCAAACCACTATTAAATCTATAATTCAGTACATTAATATGTTTTTCCAGATAGGATTACAGAATTTAAAATCTATTCTCTGAGTGATAACAGGTTTAATAGGCAGAATACTTTAATCACCTCTGACATCTAAGCGCAGCTTTCGAGATTTTTTTTTTATTATTTCTGCTGAGTGCACACTCTTACATGTATTTCATTCACCACAATTTCAGAAAAAGTGTAAAGGAGCAGTCTGAAAGGCAGACCTCCTTTACAATCCCTGATGTCAAGCCTTCCAAAATGAAGCAACTCAACATTTTGAATGCAACACTGGCTGGCTACTTCAAGCAGGGAAACATAGAGAGTTTACTTTATCTAAAAATAGTTCTCAAAAATACAGAATCTATTATATATGATCGTTTGCATGTGACATGAGAATGATAAGGTCTGGACAAAACTCAAGAATAGTAGTATTTCAATGTTTCATATTGTCATAAGAATAAAGTGGGTTTGCCACAATATTTACAGAAATAAATGAAAATTAGGGGGTTCTTTTCCAATTTTGGCACATCATCATAATCATGACTCAATGTTTTTTAACAGAAAAACCCCACACTTTCTGTTTTCCACTTAAATGCTACTTCACAACTTACAATTTTTTAACAGATTTCTCTACACCTGAACTCTGGTAGCTTGATTTTTTATGTTTGTGTTTTGGGGTTTTGTTTGTTTGTTTGTTTGTTTGTTTTATTTTGTTTTGTTTTTTTCCTTTGTAAATCACTGCTGAATCTATTGATGAGGAAAGGAAAGAAAAGACTGACAGGCTCAGGGAATAAAAGTTCAAAATAGGGACTGTGTCTTCTCTTGCTTTGTGTACCACCTGGTAAAAGGCTGCAGGAACAATTCTGAAATACCTGTCCTGCTAATATTCTTTTTTTCTTACTGGACTATGGGAGATGATTTTTTTGCTTAAAATAATCTCATCTGTGTGACTAACTTCCATTAGTCAAATTCTGGAATATAATTGTTAATTCTGTTATCATTGTTCAGGGATAGCCATTTTGGTTGTCATGGTTTAATCTCCCCCAGCATCCACTCACTCGCTCCCCCACCAGAGGGATCAGGGAAAGAATTGAAAGGGTAAAAGCCAGAAAACTCGTGGGTTGAGATAAAGACAGTTTAATAAGGAAAACAAAAGCTGTACACACAAGGAAAGCAAAAAAAGGAATGAATTCGCTGCTTCCCATGGGCAGGCAGGTGTTCAGCCCCTCCAGGAGAGCAGGTCCCCATCACATGTAGCAATTACTTAGGAAGACAAACACCATCACTCCAAACATCTTCCCCTTCCTCCTTCTTCCCCCCACTTTATATGCTGAGCATGATGTCCTACAGTATGGAATATTCCTTTGGTCAGTTTGGGTCACCTGTCCTGGCTCTGTTTCCTCCCAGCTTCCCATGCACCCCCCACTTCCTCGCCAGTATGGCAGTACAAAAGGCAGAAAAGGCCTTGGCTCTGTGCAAGCCTTGGTCAGCAATAACAGAAACATGTCTAGTTTATCAACCCTATGTTCGGAACAAATCCAAAAGATAGCCCTTCTGTGAAAAAAATTAACTTTACCCCAGCCAAAACAAGTACATTAGTAAACTTCTGTGTGTAGAGAAGGAATCGGGGACAGAGCAATAGCTCTTTTGAAAGAGATGTGTGATGTGTATCATGCATACCGTGGAAAGTGTCCTGTCACAGCTTCAGCACTAAATAGAAAATTTTTAGCTGCTACAACAGCACCTCACAACCAATGGACTTTACTAGGTAAACGAATAAAACTGAACAGCATATGAAGACAAACTCTCAAGGAATACTCTCTAAATCAAAAAACTGAAATACTCAAGTAACTGCAGTAGAGTATTTGCCACTCCACAACAGTTGCTCTAGTGCAATTTCTGAATCTTTAGAAGACAGATGTTTGTTTCACTTCTTCACGTGCTTAATTACTTTCCATAAAGTGATCTAGAACTATGGGTTCTTGGCAACTGACATGCAGAACTGAATCCAGAAATACAGCTACTCAAAGAAAAAATTATATAGATAAAACCCAGGCATTTCAATAGAAAGCAAGCATACTGTACTTGGGAATTTTCTGCAGCAAGGCTTACTTTCTAACATCCTCCAGTGTGAATTATTCACAGCAAAGGAGCCAAAACCAAAACAGCTGATGTATGGAAATATATGGAACAACCACACACTGTAGGCTAAAAACCTACCTGAGCACCCCATTGTGAAATCCTGCACTCTTTCCTTCTGACTAAAAGAATCAGTTTTTCTAGTTTCCTGTTTGCCTTCTGATAACCAAGCTGATCTTATTACTTCACCTTGTGCGCCTGTGGTAAATCTATACTGGGAGCTAACTCCCCTGTTTGGAGAAAACCAGTAGGCTTTCTGTAGCCTGTCATAGTTACTTGGCCTCCATCTAGCTGAACTAATATTAAAAAAAAAAAAAAGACAACCCTAAAAGGCAAAGCTGAGCTATTGCACATTTTGGCTGGAGCAAGCTAGGTGTTCTGCTACACTGGCAGTGCAAGTATGAATTTTGGGGTTTAGAAAGAAGAGAGAGAAAGTATAGATTGGAAAGAAACACTTTGGTCACCAAGTTTGCTACAATGACGTTGGAGGCAACTGTGGAATAGCTGTTAAGTTCATAAAAGTTAAAAAATGAATCATCTCTTTCTACTGTACCCTCTCCTTCTTCCCTCAAAAATACTCAATAACAATCTTGAGGCTTTCAGTAAAAAAGATGGGGAAAACCCCCATAAATCTCCAAAATATAATGCATCATAAGTAAAGAAATGGAAAGACAAATGATGCTTTGGACCTATGCACTGAGAAAAGAGTTCATCAAGAAAAATGCCCAGCGGACCTTAGAACAGAAGAAATAAAAATGTCCAGTAGAAAGGTTCCATTAGACTAAACCATAATGATCAGATTTATTTCATAAACGTAAGAAAAACTTGACCAGTTAAACCTATGAACGCTCCAAGACATTGAGCCTATCAATGCACTTGTAGTCATTCCTGATGCTTCGAAGTAAGACAAGTGCAGCTAATTTTTGAGAACATGATTTTGTATTGAGAAAAAGTAGAAAAAAACTGAGGCTAACCATCCCATTATGGTATATAGAGGTACAATGGAAGGACAGAGGAGATGGGAGCCAGCCTATAGTAGCTGGGATCAGGTAACACCTGTGCTGACATTTTGAAGTAATCATTGAGGAAAATGAAGGGATAAGAATCAAACAACAAGCTATAAAACTCCATCTATCTTCCTGGCACCAAACTACACAGGAAAGCATCAGAGACTTAGGCAGTGGTTATCTGCATCCTTACTGTGCAAACTGCCTACAGAACAGCCAGTGGCTTGGAGGGCAGAAGGGATTTGACCAGACTGTGAGGACTCAGATGGCACACTGCTCCATGTGGATGTCTGGGTGAAGCAGCATGAATGAAAGTTTCAGCTTCTGCCTAACAACCACATACCAGAGCAACTCGTTAAACCATGTTCCCACACCAGAATGTCAAATCTACACGTGACACATCCCTTGCAGCCACTGCTGTAATCATAATACTTCAGTTCTGCCCCAAAGCCAAGAGCAAACCTTGGAATGCTGTCCCTCCCAAACTCTGTTTTTGGCATGAAAACAGTTCCTATAGCAACATGTATGGGATATGTCCTTTGACTTTATCCCTAAAGGATCACCATTGTTTCTTTTGTTCCAGTGAGAAAAGACCACTACAGTGATCTTAAGATACATTGTCCTGATCTTCACAACAGCACAGACTGAAGGCCTTGGACTTTGCAAACTGTGAAATTTGGTTTTCTGATTTTTTTAATGTTGTTTATTTAATTTAAAGCACTAGAAAGTGCACTTTAAAACAGGTTCAACAGTTATTACAGAACCTTTACATGACAACACGTTGATAGTAAGGTACAGGTGTTTCATATTTCAGTAACTTAACAAAAATATACTTTCATTTTGAAATTTGTACTTAGACCATAAAAGGCTATTGTTCCAAAATATTTACCACATCTTTACTGAAGCTTACAATCTTCAGACAGCAGTATGAAAAGGAATCACATCCTTATTCAGTCTATATTAGTCAGACTAAAAATTCTGAATTTTTCAAAAGTTAATAACTTCAACCTATTACATTTATATTTCCAGGGAATATCAAAATAGTCAAAGTCATGTTGCCAATATAATGTGTGATTAGGAAATTAAAGGACAAGACATATATGCAGTTCAATGGAGTCCTTGTAAAAGTCAAATTAATCATTATTTTTGTTGCCTCTTTTCAGACATATGAATATGAATGGATTACAAGGCTATTTATCTGAAATGGATTCATAAAATTCTGAAGTGTTATCACTACTTTTGATATGAAACTACCCATTTATCTGGTAGAACAGACTTATAATGCATGTCAGGCAAGTTAATTGACCTAGTGTCCTCTGACAGTCAAAAACTTCCATATTTCTGAATAATTTCCTGTCTGTTCTGTACTTCTATACTATACTATATTTATACTATACTTATACTCTATCACTTATGGCACAAGTCATCTTCATTACAGAGAGGAAACAAATGGACTTATCACACAAATCCAACCTAATCTAAACCACTGTTATGTCCTAGACATTTAAATTAAAACTGTAACATTTTGAAAGTTCAGACTAATTCTAACAATAAATTAATTTAACATTCTCTATTGCCAGGCTGTGTTATTTCTGTTCCCAAACAGCATATTCTCGTTACATCTCAAGGTGGTGAGGTGAGTACACTCATGATCTTACTCTTCTGCTCTGTTAAATTTGATATTCCCTGAGCTACCCTGGCATGCACCTTTCCTAATGTGTTCTTCCTGCCATTTTGACTGTTAATTTGGTTGTCCACCATGTAGTCTTGCTCTCCATGGAACTTCCAGAGAGTTCTTCAGATTTGCAAAAATATCACAGAAGAGCAGAGGTGGGAGAGTAAGCAAGAGAGCCCAGAGACACTTCTTTCAGACATAAAAGGAAAATAGGAAAGCATAGGAAATTTAAAGATACAGAAGTAGTGCACAGAAAAAAAGAATAGGAAAAAAGGTACATATGACGTTTTTCTGAGCTCCTCCTAGGAGCTTCTTTCAGGTTGCAAAGCCTCAAAATAAAGGCTTCACATGTTTAACATAGAACTGCAACATTACACTCCTCTCAGTGAATGTAGAACAATATAAATGGTACAGACCATAACAAAATGTTATACTAAAGCATTTATTTTATTATTATATTAATAAACATAATATATTAATAATTCCAAAGAAAAACTTCATAGGGTTGGAAGAGAGGAAGTACATTAAGCAAAGACAAAACATGCACTTTGAGAAGTTCCCTTTCTTCCTTTTTATTTAAATTTTTGGCAGGAAAGAGTGAAGAGTAATAAGAATGGGCAAATTTTGATGCCATCAGTACATCCCAAGTCATTTCAGCAGGAAAAGTGCTATAATAAATTCTATCAGGCGCTCAGCTTCCCTTTTAAAATCAAGCACTTATCCATTTATCATTGCTAGAAAAGACTGAAGATTAGATGCTTTGATCACATGTTTTAGACAAAAGAAATAAGAACCATTTTAATATAGATTTATGCCATAGCTGAAGACTACCATGATTCTCTTGAATAGTGATTTGGAGAGAAAATGATTTCTCAACTAAAACCACATGACCTGAAGAAATTACAGAATCATTATTACTTCTTTTTGAATTTGCCTAATCATGCTCAAAGGGTAATAATATTCATTGATTGAATGCAGAATAACCTGAGAACGTCTTTCAGGTTCAGCACAAAAATTGAGACTTTCCACAAAGTCTTTTTAGTCTTTAAATAAGGCAACTTTCAACGACACAGTTTTTCAGAGTGTGCTCAATGGCTATTTTCTGCAAGAATTTTTATAAAAGAGAGTTTTCCAGAAAGGCAAATGATATGCTGATACATGTGTAGGCAATTGTGCTGGTTTAAAAGTAAACCGCGGAAGTGATGAACCCAACTCGAGACATTACAAGTCAGAGTTACGATTCACTAAAAAGATTTTGATAAATACAATGATACAGAGAAAACTGGTTTTAACCCCCAAAGGCAGATGTGTAATCCACCATCCTGGGATGAGAACAGAACAGTGCTCCTTACCCCTGTGCTGAGCACCACGTGCCCCCCGCCCCGAGGTGAAAAGTAAAAGGAAACCTGTTGGTCCACATGATGGTCACAGTTCTGTCAGAGTAATGATCGCAGTCTTGTCGAGAGTGACAGTCACAGTCCTGTTGGAGTTCTGATTCTCCTCTGGATCCAACAAGTGGTACCAGAAGTTGCAAAACCCCAGATTATATATGGTCAGGTTCAGGGCAGGGAGTTTCAAAATGGGTGACATAACTCTCTGAGTCATGGGATATTTTTGGAGTCTTTGACTCTCTGGGTCGTTGCATCTGCCTATTATGCCAGTCCAGTAGCCCATTAGCAGAGATGACCCCTCAGGCTGGGTGTGAAGGTGCCTGGAGGGGAGTTATCACAGCTGAGTCGTCGGTATGAAAACAAAAAACCACTCCTCACAGAGTTCTTTGACACCCAGTTTGTAGCCTGAGGTGTCAGGTGTGCCCTGGGCAGTTGCTACAAATGATCCATTATTAACAGTCCATCAGAAATGACACAGAGTGTGTAGAATACACAGTTTTGGTCATACCCACATAGTGATAGACTTGCCCCTGTAACTAGGACAGCAATTTAATACTTCTCAAATAGATTTGGACTTGAGTCACAAAACATTTATTCATGTCTATTAAAATCTGCACATTGTGCTGGTTTAGAGGTAAACCAGCAGGGGAAATGAACTCAGCTCAAAAGAGAGATTATAAATCAGAATAACAATTTAATAAAATAATACAATAAGTACGATTATGCAGACAAACAATTGGTTTTAACCCACAAAACCCAAATATATAACCCAGCACCCTGGGGCATGAACAGAGTGGTGTTCTTTGGGCTCCCTGAGTCCAAAGGAAAAGGAGAGGGGAAAACCTGTTGGTGAGAGTGCTGCTGCAGTCTGGTCAAGAGTGGTGATTGCAGTCCAGTCGAGAGTGATGATTACAGTCTGGTTGAAAAGTGGTGGCTGCAGTCCAATCAAGAGTGGTGGTTGCAGTCTGGTTGAGAGCAGTGATCTGCAGTCTTCCTCTGGATCCCACGAGTGGTTAAAAAGGTCCCAAGACTCCAAGATTATATATCCTCCAGTTCAGGTAGGAATGCTCAGTACCTCCCTCAGGGCGGGGGGTTCCTTAATGGGTATGAGGACAAGAGCAACTCCTATCTCAAAGGCCTCTTAGCCTCTAGTTTATAGCCTGAGGAGTCAGGCTCTATGTGCAGATGGTGTAAATGGTTCATTGATGACAGTTTCTGGGAAATGGCATGGAAAGCTATATTATTATAGCTTTATTATAGCTATATTTTGGATATTATATATCCAAAACCACAGTTTTGGATTACACCCATCCAGTGATGAACTGGTCTCAGCTGTCCTAACTAGGACACACATATAGACAGATATAGAATTCTGAAAATTAATCTGATGACTATGTAATAAGTTCCCATTGTATCCTAAGAAGGAGATTGCACATCAGTAGGGGGTTCAGTCAGAAGGAATAGACTCTGCATAAAATGGAGTATGATAGTGAATTTATTAGATCTGGTTTAGTATTCAGTAGAATTTTGGAACATATATTCCCTTGACAAATGACCAAGATGTATACCTGAGAAGAAGACTAATTAGTTATATGTAGTCACTACTGGCTTGAAAAGATATGGGGAAGTCACCATTTCAACGAAAATTATTAGTGTTAAGTGTACTTAACACTTTCAGCTTATTTCATGGGAACTTGACACTGTACTGAAAGCTGTTCCCAAGGCTTTTACACCAGGATTTGTACAACTGTATCTGTTTAAAACCAAAATGTGACTGTGGTCATCAAAGTGACTATAAAAATTACATCTTCCAACAGCCTTACTCCTGATCTTCACTTACTCACAGCAGCTTTTCCTTGTTTTATTTTTCTGTGATTAAAATATATTTTTTAACAACTTTTAATTTCTGTTAATTGTGTAGCATCAACGCAGATGGGAGAAGGAGCTAGATAGTTTTCCATTTATATATGATATGCAGATTTAGAAATGAACCTGTGATTCTTTAATTTTTATTATCTGTGGTATGGTCTGATCATAAAAAAAACCAACCAGCTTTGATTTTAGAGCCCAGATTAGATTGTTAGCAACTGCATTAAACAATTTTGATTTTTCAAAATATTATGTGCAATATAGAAAATATAAGAGACAATGAAAAACACAGCCTTCAGTACTGTATAGTTACAATCACTTAAAAACCATTTTTTGGTAAGATTTTCCCAAGTAAAGTCTCTTTAAGAAATCATAAGTATTCAGTACCTGCAATGCTTGATTGCTGAACCCACCTGAAATGTATTTTTTATTAAGTACACACATATTTTTTCACATAGTCTTACAAATCATGGAAACAATGACCCAAGAAGAATGGAATTCAGGTTTCCTTTTTCTAAACTTTTAAGATTTCATTTTCTACTTGAAGAAAGATCACTTACTAATATCCCAGACACTTCCAAAATAATCTGGAGAATAGATGCTGACAGTAAAAGGACTTGACCATATAAAACATTTAAAACAATACAATCTACAAAGAGAAATGAGCCAGCATTTTGGTAGCCTTTTCAAGAAACACAACAAATACCAGAATGGGCTGAGAATACTGTTATTTGTTGTCCATAAGATAAGAGTTGGTAAAAAACAAGATTTGATTTATAAGGCAGGAATGCCTTGAGCATCGATAACGAATGCAAATAAGGCAAGTTGGTGCAATTCCTTTCCGCAACCAATGACTGGTGATTTCATTTTACATGTCTTTGTTTTACATCTTCAGAAAAGCTGAGCAAAAGACCAGTGCTAATAGACACTGTGCAGCAAAATGAAGTGGTCTAACACCTAAAGGCCTAAGCAGACCTGCCAGACTGTCCCTAATCATTTTAGTGGAGGAGAAGCTTGTGTGCCCTTATGAGGTTGTGAGCTGTGCTGGCAGTAGTATATGCCTCCTGCAGGGTCTCCCATGCCAGACAGGTCAAAACTGAATGGTCAGATAAAATGTGTCCATGGGCAGGATGGGCTCACTAGCCTTCCAGCAGTCATCCTAGGAGAAGGACAATTCTAAATCCAAACCCGGGCAGGCGGAGCTCGCTTAGCTCTGTAAGGCCATCCATCCAAGAGAAGGACACTCTAATTAAACCTACGTTCTAAGGACGTCACTATCATCATCCAAGCTTGCTAGGCCCTGGAAGATGAACCTTAGGATTAAAGGGTGGGTCCAGTTCTGTGCATGCTGTGTCTCACCTAAAAAATCCATGGTGCAGGCTCGAGGGCGACATATCTGTAATGCTGCTGCTTCTTTTGAGAACGCACGCAGGATCACTCTTGAGGAGAAAAGACAACGCAGAAAGAATAATGTCTTACCAATACCATCCAAGGAGTCTTTCTGTTGTGCCTTTTGCAACTGGACTTTCTATCTTGTGTTGGCCTTTTTAGCCACCAATGCGCTTGTAACAAATGTGGGTAGAGCCCTTCCCAAATCTTCGTATGCGAAGCCTCTCCACGAGATGAGATATCTGGGTAGATAAATGCCCAATAGACAGTGCTGTACACAAAAAATGGCCTGGAAACTAACAAAATGACATCAAAGATTTGCACTAAGTCATAGAGACTGAGAGAAACAGGACCAGAACCTGTATGTACCGTGAATGGTGTGCACGAAACTGTATCAAATAAATAGGTTGAGACAGGATGGCTGAAAAACAATGTGACTTCAGTAATAATACCCCTTTCTTCACTGTATGCTGATAGCTTGTTTTCTGTACCCAGGCTAACTACTTTCCCCAATAATATAAGGGTCCAACTTTTCTGCCTGCCACAAAGTCTCTGCAGAGACACTAGTTCTTACTCATCTCTAAAAAAACTCTCATATCTTCTGATGAAAAATGGTTTATATGCTAGGTATTATATCTACTAATAGAATTACAGTGAATAAACCCACACACTGGCCAAGAGAGTTGGTTATTAACCATCAGACCACCTTTGCTTGCCTGTTTTGTGCTATGATGTATGCAAAATACATGGGAGTGCGTGCGCCTTTGAACACATGCATGAGAGAGAGGGACAGAAAGAGAATATGTGCATGATAGATCTCAATGAAAACAAGAAAAAAAAATCAATCTGAGTTGCCAAGAGACCTAATATTCTATTATGATCAAAATAATGCCAAGGAAAATCGAGAGGTTAAGCAGCAGCAGCAAAAATTAATCATCAGTCAGGGTACAAAGATCAAAAATAAACTCTTCAGAATATTGTTTCGCAGTGCAGAGGACAGGGTCCAGCCTGAGACAAAGCCAAGAGACATTCTTTGAAAGACATTGCCACATTTGCAGTGTGCTACAATCACAAAAAAAAAAAAAAAAGAAAAAAAAAGAAAGAAGAATGATGATTGAGTATTACGTGGCAACATGTTGGATCTTTTACTGGTAGCAGATTTTCTTTTCTTAAAACTGGACAGATAATTGTTTTACTTTGTGTCATTATTAAGACCTTCCCCACCATCAAAGAAAGATTAACAATATGAGAATCCAGTGGGATTAGAGAATCAAGAAAAACTGTAACTGTTTAGACCAAAGATTTGGCAAAACATAATAGTGCCCTGAGGTGTTGGAGCATAAAATGCCAACAGTATTTGTAGTTTGAGAATTTTGACAGGTTCAAGATTTGGAGTTACAGAATTGTTAGTGTTGGCAGCTTTGTTAGAGGGCAACTAACTCACAATGACCTTAATTTTGTTCTCAAAGTGGGATGTGAACTGTTCACAAAGTTCTGTTGATGGAGGAAGAGCCAGATTAGTCAGCTTCCCTGCAATAAAAAGTTACAAGAGAATAGGGCAGTCTGCCCGTTCAGCAATTAAGTTGGAAAAATAAGCAGATCTGGCTTGTTTCAAAACATCTCTGTACACATTTATATAGTCCAAACTTATAAGCATACATGCAGACAAAAAGTCCTCAAACAGCATTTAACTTGAAGTTCAGAACATTCACTTTTGAGTACATCTGCCAAAAAGAATTGTACAGAAGTGGTATGCCCTTTAGGACATTATGAGGATGGTTCAGCTATTATATGTTTTAGGGCAATCACTAGCATAAAAGGAAGGTGCTTTGGTCAGACAGACAACTACATTTAGTTAAAAATTAATAGAAAGCTAGGATAACACAAACTTTATTTCAGTTTTACTCTTGTTTTATTTCATTAAGTGGTTAGGGAGGGGTTGTTTGTTTCGGACTTGGGTGGGGTTTTTTTGTGAATGTGGGTGGGTTTTATTGAGGTTTGTTCGTATGGTTTTTTGTTTGTTTTATTTGTCCAAGAATAAAAGGTAGTAATAAGTAAAAAGAAATAGTGGCAACTAACATTTCCTTCAGAATTCTTATCTGCAAAGCATCTCTTATCAGCATCACTGACATAGCAGATGGCTATACGCCAGATGAAGAAACCAAGTCAGTGAAAAAAATATGTCTTGATCCTACATGGATTAAGTATGGATTTAGACTTCATACATAAAAATATATTCTTTGGTATCAGTGGAATAAATGTCATGTGAACAGCTAAACATTCAGAAGAAAGTGGTCCAGAAGTGAATGTATTTCCTTTGCCTGTGCCCTTAAATTTGACGACTACAGCCTCTGGTAAAAATACTGAAAGTTCTATTCATGACAGATAGATCACGGAGTACAGTGTTGTTCTTGGAGCTGATTCTGAGGATGGGACATCTAAGATTTGGGGGTTTAACTATACAGTCCAAAATCTTTCCTAAATTGCCTTCACATCCATATAGGTTTTGCCTTATTTCTCTTACACTTTTTTCATATTAATTACTAACAGAGAATTCTTCAGTTATGCATGATGAAGAAGAGGCTAACATGTTGCTGTTTGCTCTATTTTAGGAAACTGAGCAATTTGCTTCACCCTCAATGCCTTTAGTGTTTATTTTGGTAAGATTAAAGACAGAGTGCATATGGCAGTAATTCTGGTATTCCTTTTTGTGGATGAATCATACGGAACAGTTAGACACATTGGGAAATCATATTACTGTGTAATTTATGATCAGAAAGCGTTGTAAGCATTAAATGATAGAAGTTCAAACTCTCAGTAAAAACAGGAGATTAATAATATCATGGAACAGATACGATGGAGGTTATCAGGTCCAATGACCTGCTCAAGCACGGACACCTACAGCCAGTTGTCCAGGATTGTGGCCCATCAGGTTATTAATATCTCCAAGGATGGATACTCCACCACTATTGTAGGCAACCTGTGCCAGTGCTCAGTAGTTCTCACAGTGACAAAGTGTTTCCAGATGTTTAGAGGCAGCCTTCTGTATTTCAGTGTGTGCCCATTGCTCACTAGGTAGAACAGAAAAGCATCTAGCTCTCTTTGCACTCTCCTTTCAGGTATGTATATCCATTGGCAAGATCCTCTTGAGTTTCCTCTCCTCCATTATGAACAGTCCTTCAGCCTTTCTTCATTTTCATGGCTGGACTCTCTCTAGTATGCCCACGTCTCTTTTACTGGGGAGTCATGAACTGGGGTCCAATCATTCATTCCAGTACTAAATAAAACTTTTAAACTAAAAATAAGCCGAACAGTAGCTGGTTTCCTGATTTGGTGTGTTAATTAATCAAAATTAATAATGCAACTTTAACTGATGTTACTGCGAAGAGTTCTGAGGAAAAAAACAAGAGCGGCAGGCAAGTTACTAGTAAGAATTTGCATGTGTGAGCACAGCTGCATGCCTTAGCTCAACTATATAAATGCTTTGATCAAACCAAAACGAACAGCATCATTTACCACCTAGATGGCTCTAAACCTTTTCATCTCAGTCCTCCGTTGTGTGATAGAGAGGGTTCAAAGCCCACTGCAGTCAGCCCTGTTCTGCAGGCCTAACAAGACACCAGAAGCGGTACATAAGCAGACAGAAGGAATATGGCAACAGCACAGGAGTGCTATGTAGGCAAGTCAACACCAGAATCTATAACAAATCCTAAGAGTAACTGTGTTGCTGAATTAGTCAACTGTTTTTGCGATGTTTTAGAAAGAAAAATCAAAAGCTTTTACATACCTGCTGGGAGAAGAGGAAATAGGTACAGAATGGTCCAATGGACTATGAGATCCTAGAATTGATTCTAGAACTCTCTGTCCTAGAGAGCTACCTGCTGTGTTTTCGGGTGCATCTCTGTGTTTTGTTTAATTTTACATAACAGCAGGTATCTCTCACCAAACCACTTTTCTACCTTCTGTCTTTCCTTCACCAATGTAAAAGTGGATCTATTAATTTTGAGGATTTAGATTGTGGTGTTCTGGTTCACTGATCCACCAAACAACCGATCTACAAAAAAGGTGGTTACATTCTCTGTCACATCAGCAGATTTATCTGACTTGCTGTATATCTGTATAAATATTTAATATGACATAAAGGACCAGATAGAGTTTGCCACTTATGATGCACAGGAAGACAGAAAAAAAAATAGGATCACCTGTATTTGTCAATAGCCCACAGTTCAGTCAGCTACAACACAAAAGGGCATCCTCACAGAGCAATAAATGTGTTTTCTGAATCTGGCTTGTCCTGTGGCACCCACAAGGACTCCCATTAGTTTGGCATCTTTATACCACATCACGGACCCTGCCTCCCCCAGATAGATTTATCACTCATAGTTCCATGTTATGGGCTATGTTAGTCCCTGCACCATCTCTGATTCATACACACATACCAGTTCCCCTTTTCAATGACTGGGAAAAGGCCTTGGGGAAGAGGCCTTGACAAAAAGCAAGATTAAAGAATGTGGACTATGAAAGAACAAAATGCGTAGCTACATTGCAGAGAAAGAGGACAATCTCATCAATGTTATTAATTGCTTATCCCTCAATAACATACAGTAACATGCAGAGACAGAATGTCAAATGTGGGGCTAGTGTTATCATTAGTGAATTACTCAGACTTGATACTTTTTCTTCTCTGATTCTAACTACTGCAGAGTTCTTCTGTTGAAAACTTCTCAGTAATTATGTGTAAACACAAAAGGTCTTGATCTTGCAATGCCTCTTTCTCTTCCTCCGAAATTCAATAGGAAACACTCCTTTGGATATAATGCAATAATGAGAGCCTTATAACTGCAGCTATATTGAAGTTATGTGTTGAGCTGATCAAACCATGAAAAATTCTGGGAACTCTTGTCTTGCTGAATAATCATCGTTCTTGGCCACTAGACCTTATATTCAGGAAGGAAAAAAGGGGTCAGTAAAAGCAGCTGAACTCCCTATCTACAATACTAATCTCTCAGGCTCCTGTCATGTCATGCTGAGAGAAGAGGAAGATAGCTCTGTTATTAGCTTTTAGGTGTTTCTTGACTTCTGAAACACCTTCTTCAGTCCTTCTGCAGAAAAAAATCCTTTGATATCCAAGGAGTGTTCCAGTCTAATCAGAGATTTCTCCCTATTTCTCCTGCATTTTTCTCAAAGTCCAGTAGTGCTACTCCTGTTTCCTATGTGGTTGAATCAAGATATGAAAATGGAATAAATAAAATTTAAAATAATGCAAATTAGCAATCTATTACCACATTTACAAAAAAGGTTATGACTACACAGTTCATACCAAAAATTCTTGAGCATATTAATCTCTGATATGGTATGAACCTGTTTCTTCCTAAAGCAAAGTGCCTCAGCTGTATTCTAACAACTAGAATTTCAGTAAAGACTGCATTTTATGTCATCTCTTCTGATACTTACTCCTTTCAAGTCAATCGTAGTAGCCTCTAGGGCTATGTGTAATCACTGGGAAGCTTTAATAACACTTTTTTTTTAATCCAAGTGAAAATGGAAACAGAAGGCAGGGCTGAAAAAAAAGTATTCCTTAGTATACTTTGGCCTTGCTCTTATTACTTTGTGCTGTTGGTATTTCTTAGGGGGGAAAAGCCGTACAAAATAAACATGAACTACTTGTCTTTTCACTGAGTCTTCTCTTCATATTTATGCCTTTATTTCCAGGATGAACAAGATTAAGTCCAAGTTCTACTGAATTTACCACACTGATCCTGGGATGGGGATAAAAGTGTTGTTAAGTCTCTAAGTACCCAGTACTGGATGTAGATGATTATCATGTTTCCTGGTGTTGTGGTGATACTAGTCTGAAGTAGGTCAGCACGCATCTCTTGACACTAGACTTTTACTCCTGCTTCAAGGCCTTCTGAGGTAATCGTGGCTTTGATGACACCTGAAGTCAAGACAGGCATTCACAACTTCTGTTCGCTCACTCAGTCTACTCCCATGTACATCTCCTGGCTATGTTTTTAAGACAATTTCTTTCAGAGTTTCCTGCAGCACTTTCCAGGTGGGTACATAAAATTCTGAGTCTATTTTGAAAGTCAAATCCTCCAAACTTCAAACTCTCTTTTCAACTGCCAGTATTTTTTATGAGAGAAATGGAACTGCGAGTGCAGCTTCTGCGAGTGTAGCTGGGTCTGGGTTAGAGGTGTCTGCAACAGTGTGCAAAGCCCTTTTCCTGCTCCTCAGTCTAACAATACTCTTACAGGGATTATAATAATTTCGCCTTTTCCAGGACTGGCAGCTGCCAACAACTAAGGTCTGGTACCCCTTAAAGTTTGTAGAGACAATGTTCCTGATAAAACAGCAAATAGCTTATGATCTATAGTTTTCTATGATCATTTCTCCTGAGAAGGAAGCTATTCTTTAAAAGACATCTTCTTCCCTCCTCAAGCTAATTGTGACAAACACTTCCTTTGAAAGCCTAGAGTTTTGTAAACAAACAATTTTATTATTCTGAAATACAATGACTTCCAAACACATTTGTTATTCACAAAGCAAAATACAGATAATTTGCAAGTGGTTAGTAGGCTACAATTTTAGAATCAGCAAGTCATTTAACTAAATTCAACTATTTGCCCAGAATACTAAGCATGTGCTCAGTCTTACAGACATCACCTGCATAATATTACTGACAACAAGTGATATTCCTCACAGCAGCTGTGATTGCTCGTGCCAGAATCTTGGTTTACTTTGTTGCTTTCCCCATTACCCCTTACAAGGCATCACTTTAGCTTCTGTAACTTTCAGTGCCTGTGAAGATCCTTTGAAAATATGCTTTCTATTAAATTTGCTTGTCTTGCTGACATTACTGTTGGGTAGACACATAAAGGCAACATTTGCAGGAAACAAAAGACTGAGTCTGGGACAACCGTTTTCTACCTCATTCCACTCATTCAGACAATTCATGACTTTGAGGATGATTCTGCTGAAAAAATAGATGCAAAACTGAATCGGAGCTCAGTGACTGACGGGCTCATCACAGCCTCAGCGAGCCAACTTCCATTGAAGCACCCGAAATTGTTCAACATCTTAGCAAACTTCACTGCTTGCTTTATCAGGCTTGCTTTATCAGCCCAGCAGGAAGAGACAAAGTTTCCAAGCAAGACAAATGTTAAATAAAGCAGTTGTAGATACTGATGCTGCCTGGTTATCCAGTTTCAGACAGGATGCCAAGGCTTCACTCAGTGACACAGAGCTCTGTATACTGCTGGAAATTGTATCTCAGAGAGGTAGTCAAAGCATCATCTCACAGCACAGTTTTGACCTTACTGTGATTCAGAGTGAGCTAGTTGTACTTGATTTCTTGTCAGCATCGTGATGTCTTAATAGACGAGGCAACAGCATCCATGGGAAGACAGAGACACAGTTGTCATTGTACTGCTGGAAGCTGCTTCAGAGGGGACTCACCATTCTCTCTCCCAGTGGTGAATTCTGAAAAATACAGATGGTGCCTGCAACCGATCCACTGATTAGTGTGTAGAAATGAAGTAGTGATACAAGTCACTATGCAGACAGATGAGCTAAAATTTTTTGTAAATCTCTGAAAAATTCTGTGGGAAAGGAAGAGAAGGGAAGGAAAGGGAATGTGAAGCCTTAACTTTATGTTTATATGAACTCATGCCCATCTTCTTAGCTGTCCTTCACAGATGATCTGCTCCTGTTCCAGCTTTCATGAGGACTTTTTTCTAATTATTTTATCTGAAAGCCGTGATCATCTTATTTTCCTCTAGAAACCAGGATTTCTCACCTCTCAATTTTTCACATCATTGCTGAAATATGAGTTGTGATTGTATCTACAGTCATGCAGACCTATTCTAGATCTGAAGGAAGAAGCATGAATCACACCTCTGTCTTTGAACTGGCAAGAGTTCAGACACAGCGATGGATAAGCTTCATTTAATCAGATCATAGCTGTGAAATGTCTCTTCTACCACTCATACCTTCTGGCAGAAAAGACCACATGTGGACACTCTTAGTCTCACTTGAAAAACATCCTTAGCCAAGTTGATTCTTACAGGCTGCCAAATATATAAATCTTACACTACCAAATGTAAAAATCCTACTCAGACAGAAAATGCAATTAATGGGGAAGCATCACAGACAGAAGACAGAGAGAAGAGAAGGTCAGCCAACAAGGACACCCCTGCTGGAATGCTTCACCAGAGCTGTTCCTGTGCTCTGGAGTATCCTGCTTTGACAGAGGCAAACACCACTTTGTAAGATCTGAGTTTACACTGACGTTAAAGAGGCAGAATAAAGATCCAAGTTGTAATCTACATTTCACTCACTTTTGTGGTGAACTCATTTTGCTTTTGTAAATAGTTTGAATCTAATTTTTTAATGACATTATAATTTATGAACCATGCCATTAAAAGACAACACTTTAGCTGTGGATGACATTGTTTATCCTCTAGGGGAACATTTGCTGCATTAGACATAATATACATAGCCAATGTGTTTATGAGACAAGTACCAATTTTGTCTTCATGTTCAGGAAGATTTACTGGTTCAAATTTACAGATTGGTGTCCTAAGTGTGAAAACAGTAGTTTGCACGTCACATGATATATTGGTCTATTTTTATAGCAATGTATAAGCACAACAGTTGTGAATAAACTCCGGATTTACAACACTACTGAGGTCTTCTAAAAAGAGATACATATAAAGCTGTCACTTCCTTGACTATGTTGTCTGAAGTTAGAAAATTTTGACACAGAGCATTGCTAAATCCAAAAAAGTCCTGGCTTTTCTGTCAATGGGGAGAGAGACATAGCCCCAAATAGGAAAAAGCTTTCCTGGAACCGAATTTTAAGCATTCATTGTAATCCCTTGTCTTCAGCAGCAGCTACAACTGGCAATTTTAGGGCTGACTTTTTTTCTTGCTTGTCAGGTTGATGGAAGGAAAGATGTGAAGGGAGAAATCTGTAAAAAGTGAGTTTCCTAGAAGCCCACAGTGCCAATGAAATCATAAGAATGCTAATGTTTAAAGAAGCCTGAACATTTTGGAACAAAGCAATACATGGACTTTATCAATCTGATGTTTTAATGAGAAGAAAAATGCCACCAGTAGTTTGCCAAGCCAAAATTTCTCTATTTCTAAGAATACCATTGACATATCCTTAGATACAATCAGAGAAACATCTGCTTTGTTTCTACTTTGACTCTGCTTCTGCTAGAAACCAGGGCCATATTTTCAGATATGTAAAAACTGACATAAAAATAAATCAGCTTCCAGGTAGCATTTGTGGGATTCCATTTAAATTCACCAAGGTCTATTTTGAACCGAAAACCAATAATCAATGGGGCCTCTAATGAGGATTATCTAGAATTTAATACATTAAATAATATAAATGGGACTCTCTAATCTGTTTCACCATCCAGATCATTAGTCTGTCAACCAAAACTCTGTGGGATGTGCCATCCAAAACATTATGATATTAAGGTATGCTCCCAGACACAGAGAAAATATGGCATCCAGCAAAGTATAAGCAATCTAAAGACTGAAGGAATGACAATTGTTTTAGCAGTGTTAACAGTTACACTAAGTATTTTGGCACATAAAACAC
Source organism: Lepidothrix coronata (assembly GCF_001604755.1). NCBI lineage: Eukaryota > Metazoa > Chordata > Aves > Passeriformes > Pipridae > Lepidothrix > Lepidothrix coronata. The sequence continues at coordinate 6,326,794 of NW_016690198.1, read as the reverse complement.
AACGTGAAGTCATATTTCTGAAAGCATTTCCCAGTAAAATGCTATTATGATCCTTAAGCTATTTATCCCAGGTTGCTTTGCTTGCAGTCACAAATTTGATTGCTAATCACAGAATCATAAAACAGTTTGGATTGGAAGGGACCTTCAAAGGTAGCTAGTCCAACTCCCTGCCATGAGCAGACATCTTCAACTAGACCAGAGATCTGCTCTGTTTCTTCAGAACAATTTCAATTTCCCAAACTGTTCCCACATTTTCATGACATATTACAGTGCTTCATATTATTGGGTGACAAAACCAAAAACCAGAAAAATATTGAATCACAACATACCAAGAAAAAAAAATACTTACACTTAAGACTTAGCAGTCTTGCTTCACAGGAAAAATGGTAGACTGGTAAAGATGCTATCAGCATCAGTTTCTGATGAATTAAATATTGAGAAGTGACAGCAGCAGGAGGAAATTTTCATTCCAGACAATTACATTTCCATACATTATGCATATTCTATGTATTTCATAAGAAATTCTTGTTTTCAAATGCTTTGTGTAGTCTTCAGGGCTTAGGGGGGTTGCTGACACTTTAAAAAAATCATTAAAACACGATGCTCTAACTAGCTTAACAGTGAAGTCTAAAACCAATACTGAACATTTCCGCAATGGCTGAAAGCTCCTTTCCCAAAAGTGAGTAAGGTGTTTAAAATTCCCAGCTTTTCATGTCAGACCTCTTGGTCCCTCTTGATAACGGGAATTCAATGCTGAGATTCTTCACGTGCCTTTGAACATCAGAGTTGTAAATACATGTGTGTGGGGCCCGGCTGAGATGGAGGCAATGTTCCCTCCCTATGCTGTGCATTGGTTGCTGGAAAGGTGTTGATGACACAGTGGTGCTCTGGCTGCCATAGCATCAGCACTGTCTCTCCAACATTCTACCTCCCTCAACTGCGAGAAACTAGTAGGTGTACTGAAACCCTCATTCCCAGGAAGTGGCTGGATATTGTCTGCAGATGAGAAGTAGAGAATTAATCTTTTGTTTTCCTTTGCTTCTGTGCACAGTCTTTCCTTCTGTTTTATTAAACTGCCCTTATCTTAACCCATAAGTTTTTTTTCCACCTTATTTTCTACCCTTTCATCCTGCTGAGAAGGGCATTGACAGAGTGGCTTGATGAGCATTTTGTACCCAGTCATGGTCAACCTACCACACAAAAGGGTCCTATTGTCATCAGTGCAGCTCTCCAACACCAAGAATCATAATTATTTCCAAATTACCTAGAGTTTCTCTACCAAAAATAACACACTCATGCTACCATTCATTACAAGCACTACAAAAAAAGTCTATGATAAAATATAAGGGTGACTGCTATAATAAGTTATGGGCATAAAATGTAGAATTTGCAATTTCCTATAAAGTAAATTACTTAGAAAAAGGAGAATCAACTTAGCATAGACAATGGTAAGGGAAAGAAGAATGGTGTTAATTGGCACTTGTTAATGTTGCAAAAACCCCACAAACATCACTAAAATGTCACTATGTGCAGAGTTATTGCATAATGCTCATCAGAGTACCACTTTTTTTTTTTTTTTTCAAGTGGGAGAAACCGTCACACTTTCCTAGATACTGTGACATGGAAATTCTTAATGAGGATCGGTGTACAGTGTGAGTGACTGTAACACTGTACAAAAAAAAGATATTAAGTAAAAACACCACTATATATACTTGCTAACAGCATTAACAATTTAATGCTCATCTTGTAAGCAGGACAAGCATCTTTCCTAGATCCTTGCATAATTCTGGCAGATCCTGTAGATCCTTAGAAATTTGATCTCTGATTGATAACATCTACAAGAACAATATTACAGCTCTAATAAAGTATTTACTTCAGTGTATATTGTTATAAAGACCTGAAACATGCAACGAATGGTGTGGTATCTAAGTCAAGTGTGTGCTGTTAATTGTATATAGAGGAATAGCATCTCAATCAAAGTTAAAATAAATATGGAGGTAAAGAACCGGACATAGATTTTTATAGGTAGCTTAAGATATCGTTTTTACATAGTGTAGTCTGTCAGATAGTAAATTAATACATCTTTTCAGTAACACTGCATCTTAATGATTAGAAACCAGAAAGAAACTAGATAGATGAGGTCCTTGACCAGACAATACTTTTAGCGGGTAATAGCTATGCAGAACTTCAGGGACATTGAAATTACACATAACTTTTTTCTCTGTATCTTCTAACCCATATTTCCTGTACTAATGAGGCCAGCTTTGTTCTTCTGTCAGCACAGCAGGCTCTAGAGTGAGTTGGAGAGAGAAATATCATGTATCCTCACCTTTCACTCATCTTGAAACAAACCATCAACATATTTTTCTCCATTTAAAACCATTCTGGCAGTAGCTTTCTCCGTTGATCTAGATACTCAGAACTTTTCTAAAATTATCCGTTTTCATATAAAATCTCTCTAAATATCCAACCGCTTTCATTATGATTTGTAAAGGAAAAACTCTTGTACTTGTCATTGTCACTTTCCTTTTGAACAGCTGCAAGTTTCATTTTCCCTCTTGATTACTACTACAATCTAATCCGCTATTTGTAAGGTGAGGACCCAGCCCATCCACATGCCTTAGCAATGCAGAGTGTGTTCATCATCTTATTTCTGGGTTGCTATTTATCTCCTAAACAATTAATGAGCTTTCACTGTTTCACTCTTTCCTTCTTTCCCTGCCTTTACCTTGGTCCCCTCCTCCATCATCACCACCAATAATAATAATTGAAAATCTCACATGAAAACAACAAATCCATATAAAATTTTCACCACAGTCACGTGAAGGGATGCTACTTTTTCAGTTTCTCATTTTCATTTTTAAGGATGGAATTATGTTTTTTCTTAAGAGCCAAGAGATCCGGGCTGTATATTCTGATTTGCACCTCTGGTTATTATCAGGCTAGAAGTATCGATTACTGGAACTTAAATTTATTGACAAAGGCATTCTTTTCAAACACCTATGTACTTTCCTTTAGGTGTGAGTAGTTCCATGCAAGAGAGACCACAGCCATAGTTAAGGGATGTGCCACAGTGCTCGGAGAACTATGATCTTTATTGCAAGTAATAACCAGAGAAAGAAAAAAAAAAAGGAATTTTAGGATGCTATGCAGTTTTAGATTTTTTCCCCCCCTCCTCAGTTTTAGCATTTTTGCCTTGAAAAAAAAAAAGAAATCTGATACTACATTTTCTTACAGCCAGGCTTTACTGCTAGTTCTTAAATTTTCCCCTAAGAGATCTTATGCAACCGCAGATGCTATGAAAAACAGGCTTTAAATGAAGGACTATGTGCTAAATGCTCACTGCAGTGAGATGTGCAATTACAGATAGCTCTGATATCCTGTAAACATATGTGCTCAAAATGGTGCTGGCTCCAGCTGCACTATTTTGAAAACACATTGCTGGTATCACCTAAATAAATGCTTTGACCATTAGAGTGGAAAGGGTGACACTTCAGATTGTGTTTGGATACAAAATTTAAAAAGCTTAAAAACTATTCACCAAAAGGAAGACACTTATCCGGAGCATAGGACACATTTATTTTGCATAAGTGCACCAGATGACAGGAGAAGTATAAGCCATTTTACAAGTGGTTTAATAGAAGAGACAGCACATACAATACACTCCATCTTTCTGAAGTCACATAAAGGAAAAGACAAAAAAATACAAACAAAACTCCCCATAAACCTCTTTCTTCATTATTCATGAAGACCATATACAGTGACTTACAATTTGTGGACCTTAAGTTGTTTTTTTTAACTGTGGTATCTTAGAACCATATGTAATCACAATGGCCTTGATATTTCATGGCTTTTAACCATTTTATAATTCAGCAGTGGTGGCATTTCTGAGTCTTTATGGGATTAAAGTTTGGCTTTAAACATATGACTTGATTCTGCCAGTGATACATTAAAAACCCAACACAAGTAACACAATGGCAATGTGAAACTGTATGGACAAATATCAACCCTGGGAGGGATGATACACTTTCAGTGATTCAGGCTTGAGAATCAAAAACCCATTTCAAAGTGAGAAACTAAAAATAAAAGCTCAGTTAGAGCACCCTTACAGGACACAGTGCTTACTCCAAGTTTTATCCTGGCAGCTGTCAAGCAGTTAACATCAATGAAAGTGCCTATAGAACCATCAAACATTATTATTACATATATCATGGCCAGAATTCTTTTTACCTGTATAACATGACATACTAGAGCAATTTGGATATGAAATATTTCTGTATCACTACAATAAATCATAGCTCATGTCATGCCACAGTGCTGAAGGCAAGTGCTAGAATTACTGCCAATGGTAGTACTACGAGAAATCAAAATCTGTCAAATGCTATATTCTCAATAGATGTCTCTTCTGCACCCATTCTAAATGTTAAAGAGCCCATCAGAAGCAATGAAACATCTCATTACAGACACTATTACTTAAATTGAAGACTGTCAAACAGTTCCAAATTATTTTTTTAAAAGCTTAGTGACTTCAAAAGACAGCAAGCTCCAAAATAATGCATGTCTGCTAGCTCTAAAATACAATGTGTCTTGTGCACCATGTTACAAACGCAAGATAGCCTGAACATATTCTTTGAATGGGCTACATAATTTTTGTCACAATAGCCTCATGTCACTTGATCAACTTTAAAAAGGAAAAAAAAAAAGCAAGAAATGACAAAATGCGCTTATCTGTAGCTTCTACTCACATTTAAGGACAAAGGTAATATTTCAACTGAAAACTACACAGCCGGATGACGCCTGCTCTAATATTTGACCCATGTGGCAAGATTGAAGGAATTGGGGTTGTTTAGTCTACAGAAAAGAAAACTGAAGGGAGAAATGATAACAGTCTTCAAATCAGCTGCACCGAAGAGGTGAACAAATTGTTCACGGCTAGGGAAGATGGAACAGGAAAGAGCAGTTTTCAGTTGCAGAACCTCTACTGATTTTGCACCTTTTTTTCTTTTTTTTTAATATGTGCAAAGCCATAGTGAATTCAGTGTAGTTCTCAGCAGACTGTATCCAGTTTGTGTAAAGAGTTTGCAAAGACCTCCAAAATCTACAAGATAATTATAAATACATAAAGCAGAAAAATAAAGAGTTTGTAACAGGTTTTACATATTGTTCCCTAGTTTCATTGCAAGGATTTCTTTCTTTTCACAGCTAGTATGAAGTCTACTGTTTATCTGGTTTGTGTGTACTTTCAGTTTGAAAGTCATGACATCAAATTCCTGCAAAAAGAACAAGTACTTCTTTCAGCATCAGGAAGAGATTTTCTGTGTAAAATTGAGTTTTCATTGAACATATTAAGTTTCTGTCTCTTTTCAAGATTTCCTCTTTAAACATTGTTTTATCTTCTTCCAAAAATTATTTAGCAGCATCACCAGTGTGCATAAACTTTCCAAGATAATGTAAACCAGATCCTGTCTCATCTTGCTGTTTTTAAATCTCCTCAGTGCTATCAGCCACTCCTTTCATTCTTCCTGCCTTATACTGCCATCTTGTACATGGATGAAACATATTTACACTTCAATAAACAGGGAAGTCGTCCTTGCAAACACCAACATTTTTATTGAGAGAGAGTGAAAGTGAACTCTGGGGGGTAATGTGGCTAGATAGTGCTGTTCAGCATACCTACACCAAATAGGCTCTTCTGTATTAAGGAGTATTAAATCAAGGAGCTGCCCAGACAGACCATTTTTTTTGTTCTCTCCAGCTCCTTGCTTGTTCTTCTGCACCTCATGATTTTAATCACTATACTGGTCTGAATTACTCTGAGACAATACATTCTCATCAGCCAGCACTGGTCTTCTTTCAAATTCAAAACTTAGAATTAGTCATGGCTCCACCTTTTTGCATATTTTTGTCAACATTCACCTAGTGACTTGCATGCAGTTGGAGTATCAAAAATATTCTGTCCCCTTCACTCCAAAACTAAAAATATTTCCTTCAGAGAGCTGAAAAATTTCAACATGCCCCCATATACGTTTCAAGAGGAACTTTCTTCCATTTTCATCATATTCCCCTGAACATCCCAAAGTCTGCATGGTTTCTTGCTTAGTGTGAGGACAATGACTACAGCTTCAGGCCAGACAAATACTGAATATGTAGCTGTAACAAAGGTAAACTGTAGTGACAGGACTTGGGGAATGTCTTCAAACTAAAAGACTAAAAGATTTAAATTAGACTTTAGGATGAAGTTCTTCACTGTGAAGGTGATGAGGCACTGAAACAGTTGTGAAAGCCCAGTCCCTGGAAGTGTTCAAGGTCTTGTTGAGGGAGCTCTCAGCAACTTGGTCTAGTGTGAGGTGTCCCTGCCCACGGCAGGGGAGTTGGAACTGGGTGGTTTTAAGGTCTTCTCTTCCAAACCAAACCATTCTGTAATTCTCTAAAAAGAGACAAAAATGGTAAGTTTACACCTTCTGGGTTTTTACTATTGCTATTTAGGGGATTAGGTACATATGTGGACTGCAAAAGTTTTCTGTGAGTATTTCTGTGAGTATTTTAATCCTTAACTATTTTCTAATATATTTGTACAGAAATACAGACCTTTTATACTTTATTTCCAACTACTGCAACAAATCAGTAAAACTTTGTTACATTTCTGCAGTAAATCTTTACTCCAGAGTTAGTCAAACACCATAATTATGTGTTTGCACTGCATGGAAGGCAGTTGAATTATAATATTAAATTCTTGGTACCTTATCAAACTGGCAGAGAAAATTAACACATAGTTTACTCTGAGTAAACTCTCATACTCACATACTCATTGAATGTGCACTGACATATCAAAGAATCTAGCATAAGAGACAGTAAAGTTTTGGGCCTGTTTTGATGTTGAAAGAAGAATGTGACTGTGAAATATGATGCTCACTAGCAATGGGATCAGAGAAGTGCTTTAGCCATCTCTACAGACATGAATAGTTTTGATTCACTAAAACAAACAGATCTAAATAGCTGCAGGATAAATGTCTTGAACCATGCCCTGAAGCCCCAGAGCCGTCAATAACCACAGTCCTCATGAGCAGGGCTCTGGTAAAGCCTTCAGTTTTACAAAATGCCAGTACACAGATGAGGTGTCAAAGTTAAGCCCTAGATTAGTTCAGGTGGGTCTTTGACTCAGGAAATACAACTGCATGTGTTTTACATCTCTTAAGGAAAGAGGATCTATTTATATCAGTCATCAGTTAAGGAAGGTGATCATTTGGTGTTTCTGCTTATGTGCCATGTAATGTAGAATCAGTAACTGCCACTCTCTGCTTTGCCTGTGAAATTAATTTTTACTACAAGCACCTGATGAGAAATCTCATTGCACTCAGATACACTAGCATAGGCAGTATGTGAGGCAGAACGGAAAAGAGCAGAAAAGTGACATCACCTATGAAAAATATCCTGTGACCAGCCTATATTCAAAAATGGGCATTAGGGTACACCTATGGTATGTTTTAGATTGGATGAGGAATTAATTTGTAATTTTTTTCAACATGCCAACTTACTGTGTTTTGGTTTGTAACACAGGGAGGCCTTTCCATGCCCAAACCACATATCTGTCAAATGAAACTACACCAGAGGATGTGCTTCACAAGCATGTCCAGCACTCTTCAACTGCTAGTATGCATTTGCTCAGCTGGTATGCATTTGATCAGCTGGACAGACCACATGAAAAGCACACAGTGCAGACATTGTCCCTTCATGGCTTGGACAGGTGCACCCTTTCCTGGGAAAATCTGGCTGGATAGCCAGACTCAGAGAGTGGTGGTGAATGGAGGTAGATCCAGCTGGTGGCCGGTCACCAGTTGTATTTCCCAGGGCTCAGTGTTGGTGATAGCCTTGTTCAATATCTTTATCCATGATCTGGACAAGAGGATCAAGTGCACTCTCTGTCAGTTTGCTGATGACACTAAGTTGGGCAGGAGTCTTGATCTGCGGGAAGTTTCTACAGAAGGATATGGACAGGCTGGATCAATGTGCCGAGGCTGATTGTATGAGGTTCAGCAAGGCCAGGTACTGGGTCCTGCATTTGGGCCACAACAACCCTGTGAAGAGCTACAGACTGGGAGAGGAGTGTCTGCAGAGCAGATCAGTGGAAAAGGACTTGGGCATGCTAGTTGACAGTGGCTGAATCTGAGCCAGCAGCGTGTCCAGTTGGCCAAGAAGGCCAAAGGCTTCCGGGCCTGTATCAAAAATTACATGGCCAGAAGGACCAAGAAAGAGATTGACCCTGTGTACTGGGCACTGGTGAGGCCACACCTTAAATCCTATGTTCAGTTCAGCCTCTCACTACAAGAAAGACATTGAGGTACTGGAGTATATTCAGAGAAGGGCAATGAAGGTGGGGAACAGTCTGAAGCACAAATCTCATGTGGAGAGGTTGAGGAAGCTGGGGATGTTCAGCATGGAGAAAAGGAGACTCGGGGAAGACCTTATCGCTCTCTACAGCTACCAGAAAGGAGGTAGTTGCGAGGTGGGGGTCGCCCTCTTCTCCCAAGTAACAAGCCATAGGACAAGAGGAAACATCTTCAAATCGTGCCGGGGAGGTGTAAGTTGGATATTATGAAAACATTTTTCCTGGAAAGGGTTGTCAAGCACTGGAACAGGCTGTCCAGGGAAGTACTTAAATACCCCCCTGGTATTTAAATGACCTTACAGGTCTTTTCCCACCTAAACAATTCTATGATTCTATGGCTATCAAGTCTACTCCTTGTGAACTGAGGCACAGACTCAAGCTGAGAGGTTCAGCAGCAATGACAGTCTACATGCGGCAGTGCAGAGCACATTCTCTCTCGGGCACTGCACCTGAGTTCTGGGCTGGCTTTGCAACCAGCACCAAATGCTCTGCGTAGATGCTATGCCATACACCCAGAAACACAGCGCTGCTGGGTTTAATCCCGAACGTGTTTAAATAAAACACTGCCAGCCTTCTGCTTGCAGCATATCAGTATACATAACTTCTCTTTCCTATGCTGGCACTTGAGAGGCCACAAAATTTCAGTGTATGTACAATTTGCAAAAATTCTAGGGACTGCAGCAGCAACACTGAGACAGGTTACGAATGCAAACAATTTCTGAACAGAAAAAGTAACAAGTCAAAGCCAAAGACAATTTGCCAGGATGGGATCCCTCTTCCCCATATTGGTAGGTCATGGCTTGGGAGAGACATTTGTGTTTGATGAATTCCTTTAGTACTGCTGCTTATTGTTCAAAGCCAGGGATGTTGACATGGGTCCCCAGCAGTGCACTTCCACCACTAACACAAATGAACGCAGAAGCATTACAAGTGCCTCACAGACTCCTGTTTCTACTCAGCACATTAAATACACCAAAGACCAAAATCACAGAATCACAGAATGGGTCAGGTTGTAAAGGACCATAGTGGGGCACCTGGTCCAAGCTCCCCACTTAAGCAAAGTCATCCTAGAGCACAAGGCACAGGATTGCATCCAGATGGTTCTCGAATATCTCCAGTGAGGGAGACTCTACAACCTGTTCCAGTGTGTGGTCACCCACACAGTAAAGAAGTTCTTTTTCATATTCTGCTGGAACTTCCTGCACATCATTTTGTGCTCTTTGTCTCTTGTTGTATTGCTTGACACCACTGAAAAAGCCTAGTTCCATCTTCTTAGCACTTCCCTGCAGATACTTATAGACATTGATGAGGTTCCCCTCTCAGTCATCTCTTCTGGAGGCTGAACAGGCACAGCTCTCTCAGCCTTTCCTTGTAAGAGAGATGTTCCAGTCCCTTAATCACCCTTGTTGCCCTTTGCCAGACCCACTCCAGCAGCTCCATGTCTCTCTTGTACTGAGGAGCCCAGAACTGGACAGAGCACTCAAGGTGCGTGTCACTAGGGGTGAGTAGAAGGGTCACCTAATGGGTTGATCGCTCCCCCAGATGGGTGATCGCTGGCCCGGGATGGGTGAACTCTCCCCCGGGTGGTTGGTCGCTGTCCCGGGATGGGTGAACTCTCCCCCGGGTGGTTGGTCGCTGTCCCGGGATGGGTGAACTCTCCCCCGGGTGGTTGGTCGCTGTCCCGGGATGGGTGAACTCTCCCCCGGGTGGTTGGTCGCTGTCCCGGGATGGGTGAACTCTCCCCCGGGTGGTTGGTCGCTGTCCCGGGATGGATGCCCGCCCTCCCGGCCGCTCCCCGCAGCCCCCCCGCGCTGGGCCGGGCGGAGCCGCTCTGGGCCGGGCGCAGGCGCCGCAGCGCTCACCCAGCGCCATGGCCCGCGGGGCGCCGGCGGCGCTGCTGGGCGCCGCGGCCTGTCTGTGCCTCCTGGCCCCGGCGGCACAGGCCTTCAGGAGGAGGGGACCCAGCGTGACAGCCAAGGTGACTCTCGCCCGCGGCCGGGACGCCTCGGGATCGGTCGGAGCCCCCACGCCGGAGGTGTCCCCGCGGCCGCTGCCGGCGGTGCCGGGGTGGGTGGCGGCCGCCCCGCTTCCACAGTGGGTCCCGCTCCGGCTCCCTCCTTCTCGCGCCGCATCCCGGGCACAGAGGGTTTGGGGAGGCTTTGGACGAACGCCGTAACTTTACCGTTTTATAGGGGTTGGGTTTTTTTTGTTTGATTGGTTTTTTTAGCCCCTCTGGGCATGCCGCCTTTCTGTAGGTGCTGGCACATCGCGGAGTTGGGGCCAGCGAAGCCTCCCTCTGTCTTGCAGAAATGGAAATCTTCACATTCCTTCCCCCACCAGCGCTGCTGCAGCCGCTGCTGCTGCCAGGAGCAGTTCGGAACTGCTGGTGGTACCAGGCTGCCTCAGGCAGGGGCTGTAACCTGGTGGGGCTCGGGGTGTGCAGTGGGTTGTTTTCCCTCCTCCCTGCCCTTTCTGCTGAAACTCTTGGAGCGGGTCTAGCAGAGGTCACAAAATTGATCAGGCGACTGGAGCATCTCTTTTACAAGGAAAGGCTGAGGGAACGACTGAGAGGGACCTCATCAGTGTCCTTAAGTATCTGAAGGGGGGGTGTCAATAGGACGGAGCAAGGCTCTTCTCGGTGGTGCCAAGCAATAGGATGAGGCAACAGGCAGAAACTGGTGCACAGGAAGTTCCACCTGAATATGAGGAAGAACTTCTTTACTGTGGGGCTGCACTGAAACAGATTGCCCAGAGAGGTTGTGGAGTCTCCCTCAATGGAGATATTCAGGAACCATCTGGACACAATCTTCTGTCATGTGCTCTGGTATGGCCTGCTTGAGGACCAGATGTGGACCACTGTGCTCCCTTCCAACCCGACCCATTCTGTGAAATGCTTGGTGTTGAGAGCTGACACTTTATTGCCCCCTTGTTTCCTACTCCCTTGTCATTCCTGCTGGCGACAGGCTTGGACACCCGGTGGCTTGGAGCGTGCTGCCAGCAGAGCCATGGGCAGGGCGTTGGCAAGGCTCCTTCTTAGGCAGGACAGGCTGTGCGCCAGGGGCACGTGTGGCCCTCGCAGATGGTGCTGCCCAAGAGATGAACTCGTGGGCTGTGGTGCCTGCCAGCAGGTGGGGATTCACGTGGTTATTGCAACACACCAGCATCTCTTTCCAAAAAGTATTTGCTTGGTGCAGGAGATGGGATGTCTCATCCAACTTTGGACAAAGCAGAGATTATGTGTTTTTGCCCCCAAGTACCTTTTCACCTAGACTCGAGACAATGCTCGCAAAGACACCTGCAGTCATGAAAATGTAACAGGGCAGGACAGGGGCAGAGCTGTTTCCTCTGGCATGGCTTAGCTAAGTCACGGACTGTGCCTGTGTCTCTGAACTTCATTGCCATTGGTGTCTACAGCTGCTTGCAGTTTCATTACTATGGACTTCTAGACCACAGATTTGATTTCTGAGTTTGATAAATTTAATACACTTTTACCTCCAGGTAATCTTCTGGCAATATATTCCAGTTTAGTTGTGCATAAAGTATTTTCCTTCATCAGAACTGCCTGGGATATTATATTCCCTTTTCTGATTGTTGTGGCACATCAGGAATCTCAGCTGCCAATTTTCCTTGTCTTAGGCAGTGGTAATTTTATGAAGCTCATCAAATCACACCAGCTTGCATATAATCTTTCTTCATATAAAAGGTATTCCATATCTTTTGAGCATCTGTTCTGCTCATTTTTCTACAATTTTTAAGGTTGGTTTTATCATTCTGCAGTAGAGAAGCCAGAACTACATGCAGCACTCAGGGTGTGAACACACAGTACAGAGGTATGCAATGGTGTAATTATGCTCATCTCCTGTCTGTATCCATTTTTAATTATTTCTAACATTCTTCTCTGACCTTCACAAGCCAAATTTTTCATTAAACTGCTCAAGGTGACTCCAGATGTCATTTTTGAGTGGTAGCCAATTTTGGACCCCTTGTTGTGGCTGTATACCGTATAGAGTATTTTTGCATTTATCAGGAGTTCATTTGTCATTATATTACCTGGTCTCTAAGAATCATGAGCTTATCCTTTCACAGTCAGCCTTTTTATTTTTTCTGAATGATTGAATACTCTTGTCCAATACTTTCTTTCAATTAGATGTATACCATCTTGTGTAAGTTATATATGAATATGTTAATGAGAACCAGCCACCCTTACTGGTGTGTTCTTTTTTCATTTCAGTCTTGAAATTCTTGACAAGCAAATTGTAAATAAGATTAAATATTTATATAAATAGTAATAAGACTGAAAATTTATGTTTGTTTCAGAGTTTTTGGTGAAGAATCTGTCAGCTGTTTTTTGAGATTTGAAAGTGCTGTGTTGCCCAGCTCACTAGTGTCTACATGCTTATTGACTTTTCAGAGAACTTGAGGAAATATGCTTAAGAGAACATGGCTTTTCTATGCAGAAATAGTGTGTAGGACTACCAAATACTTCTGTACTTGATTTTGTGGCCAGAAATATGCACAGATACATAATGTGGTGCATAATTAAAAAGCTCATAGATTTCAAAAAATCACCAAGCGTGTAAAGCAGGTTTGTGGTGTGCTAACAGGAAGCCAGGAACTTGCTGTTTTTTCTCAAATGCAGAATAAGCTGAAGCAATGCTCTTTGGAAGTACTGGGTTTACTGCCTAGGCAAGCAGCAGTGCCATGTATGATGCTTTCTGTTGAGCTGGGTTTACAACATGTGATGGACTTGTCTCTGTCTGCTCTGTGAAAGTGCTGATGTTACTGATATCTGGGGTGATCATTTGGTAGCCTCAGTTGTGATAGTTATATATCTGCTTATGTATTTCAGGCAGTCCTACTAGAACAACATTTTCAGGCATAATAGGCTGCGTTTAGAAAACGTAGGCAGGCAATACCCCTTACCTAGGTAACCCTGGCAGCAAAATTCAGAGAGGCTTGTAAAAATGTTAAAAAGTTAGTGAAAGTGTGCTGTTAGTACTTTAGGAGCTACACATCTAAGGAGTATGTTATTAAGTGCCAAGGAAATGAATGAGGTGTATCAAAAAGAATTTTATTTTCTTTATAGTGCTTTTATAGCATTAGCCAAAAGTTCAACAGTCAAAACCACATGGAAGATCAAGAAACGGTAGAAATGTTTAGTAGGAGAGCGTGAAAGAGGCATTCACGTTGGAGAGACTGTGGCCATTTATTATCATTATTGGACTAATTTTTTAGCATTGCAGACAAGTAATACTTGGTTGAGTGCCACAAGGAACAGCAAATACCACATCATAGGAATACACATTGCTGTTTCCTAGAAGCTGTAATAGCCTTTATGTAACTTTTTCAGAACTTCAAAATGCCTCATTTCCTGACAGCTGTTCCTGTTTTCAGTAATTATTGGAACATTCTTGCATGTTCAAATAGGCATTCATAGATTCTGAACTATAAAAAAATGCCTTATAACTCTTTTGAGCTTGCTTTTCAGCAGCATATACATTGAAGCTTTCAGGCATTCAGCTGAATAATTTGGCCTGGTTATTTATCTGTCAGGTTTGAATTCATATTTAGGAAAGTGATGACTTGCTTGAGCCATAGGATTTTCTTTCCACTGTTTGTCAATTTAAAGAAATTTAAGCTTTTGTCTATACTTATTCACATACAGGAGATGAAGGAAGATTATGAGTGGATAGCAAACTATCATTTGTGGGGAGTGTCAGTACTATAATTCCTTGTTATTTTTCACCACACGGGAATAGCATCATTGTTCTTCCTAACTTTCATATTTCATCTTTTCCATACAGCTTTAAAGACATGCATGTCTGGGAAAAATCTTCAACACTACCTTCAAACTTCTGATACAGCAGTCCCACCAACCTTTAAAAGCAGTAAGAATCAAAACATAGAGTCACCAGTTCTCAAAAAGTTTTCTGCATAATCCGATTTTGGTGGCTCCGAAAGGATTTTTCTCAAACAGCATCCTTAGGAATCAGAGGATACTATTGATACAGAACAGGCAGAAGTAGTTCCTTACCACCTGATGCTTTGAAAAGCTTGGTTGTTTGTTGCATTCACATTTGTATCACTTTTGTTCTCTTCACAAAAATATTCAGGTGTTCTTTGATGTGAAGATTGGAGACAAAGATGTGGGCAGAATTGTAATTGGATTGTTTGGAAAAGTTGTCCCAAAGACCGTGGAAAACTTCATTGCGTTGGCAACTGGAGAAGTACGTTTGTGGTTTTCTTCCACTGTGTGCTCACTTAGTTTTGGATTGGGAAGGCAATGTGCGTTTAATGCTGTTTCAGTTGTGAACTGTTGATCTTATTTCACTGGAGACTGTGGAAGAGTGCCATCCCCAAGGCTGTGCACTGGTGTGTGTCTTACCAGGTCCTTGGTTCACAAGATGTAATTATGAGATGCTGGATATCACCATCGCCATCTGTCCCTGCCTTGTAGGTCTAGCATGTAAAGTTACTGTGGTCAGATACCAGTGAAGTAAAGACAATGGTGTTGATCACCTGAATAATACCTGCTTTGTGGCAGTGCAGTCCAGCTGCATTCATCTGCACCTCAGTTTAATGTGTTTCTTGTCAGTATTATATCTGTTCGTGCTATATTTTATGAAATCTAGCCATTCACAACTTGTGTATTTCCATATGAACTGTAAGAACTGGATGTTATATTCATTTAAAGAATTATTTCATTTTCTTAGAGAGGATATGGATACAAAGGAAGTAAATTCCATCGTGTGATCAAAGACTTCATGATTCAAGGAGGAGACTTTACAGTAGGAGATGGATCAGGAGGTAACATGCTTAGTATCTTCCAGGTTCCCTTTCTTTGTTAGAATGTCTGCTGAAAAGACGGGCAAAACAGCATATTCCCTCATTCTTTCAGCTCACATAAATGAAAAAAAAACAACAAACCACATTTGTTTTAGAGCATTTAGTACTTTTCCAAGCATCTTGGAACATAAGATGCATTTATTTGGATTATCTGATTATAAGTATGTGTAGCTCTTCCTTTGTCCTCAATTTTTGCAGATAGCTCTTTTCTGTCTGTGACTTGTCCCCCTTCAAGAAGCATGGCTTTGTGTGCTGGGCTGGAGCCACGTGACCAGCTGAGCTGCTCCTACAACTTACCGTCTCCAAAAGATGGATGTCTCCACCCTTCCCCTGCTCTGGCTTTGTGACAGCGCTCCCTGGTTGCATGTGGTGAAACAGTGAAAAAGCGCGTAGAGGGAAGGCAGGTAGGGAAGGAGGAGGCCGTCCTTGCTGCCCTCAGCTCAGCCAGGTCTGAGGAACCTTCTGAAATGTGCTGCGAGAGGGAATTTCAACACAGGGAGAGAAAAATTAGAAAATGAGGGTCACGCCCTCTCCTTTTTTTTCTCTTACCGGAATTGAAACCACAAACTCATTGGTGGTATGAGTCCTGGCTGTGTGTATCAGTTCTCCCTCCTGAGCCCCCAGGAAACCAGTTCAGTCCACTGAGGAGACCAATCCCAGCTCAGCATCTCTTGCATTGCATGCACTCTGGCTTCGGATTTCTTCTCTTCCTTGTCATACACGTTATTCGCGTGCTACGAGTTGAACTGTCTGCATACAGTGCAGTGATTTCCCTGCTGGGGTAGAATGGAACACACATTCCTCTTCCTTGCAGCCAGCAATGGGGAAGACTAAAATACCAAAGACACAGTTTTAACATTAAAGATAGGCAGTGTTTATTTGCCTGCTGATGCTGTTCATTGGGACAGTATTTGATGGTGTTGGAAGCAATGTCCCTGTTGTGCTAGGCACTGCACAAGTAAAGAATGAGACAGACAGCCTTCTCTTTTCAAAGTGATGGTATTTTAATCATGACTGAAGTGTTTTCTAAATTTATTTTAGAAACATCAAAATCTTTATGTTGTGGTTGTACAAAGCCACACCAAGTATTTTAGTCTAACTTCCATCTGGTCTTCCTTTGTTTCTAAACATGTCTGAAGCAATTTCTTATTAGGAGGGAAAGGTGTAAATACTGAAGTTGTCACAAAACACAGCAGCCTTGCTGTTACTGACCATAATTATGTAAGTTAAATTTGTTGAACAGGATGAAGTATATTATTGTTCAGTGGTGTCTGTAAGCACTGAAGATACTCAGCTTGCTTGTTAAAGTGAAAGGATAAAGCATCATCAGCTTTAACTATTCTCTGCTTATATGGGGTGGTTTAGCTTACTTTTATTTCTTTACAAGCAAATTGGTTTTAGTTATGGAATCACTGATGATGGAACAGTGATGTTGCTGTGCTTACTGAAACAATGAATCTTCAAGTCCTGAATTCATACTTTGTTTTTCCCCTTTTTGAACAAAAAAGGCTTTTTGATTGTTGTTGTTTTTGGGTTTTTTTTTAAGTTTGCTTTCTTATTTTTTGTCATAGGGAGAAGCATCTATGGAGAAAAGTTTCCAGATGAGAACTTCAAGCTCAAACACTATGGAATTGGATGGGTTAGCATGGCTAATTCTGGCCCAGACACCAACGGATCCCAGTTCTTCATCAGTGTGACAAAGCCTTCCTGGTTAGATGGAAAACATGTAGTATTTGGCAAAGTCCTTGATGGAATGGTAAGTTAAAAGTAGTGACAAGGTTAATACAAAAAAATCTGGACGAATTCTGCCACGTTATATCTGTATTACCATAACTTACACGATTGTGGTTCAAAACTGTTGAGTGTGCATCTAATACGTACATGGTAGAAAATGATTGTGAAGAGCTCCAGCTGGACAATTTAGAACTGAAATAGCAAATGCTAACTGCAGAAATGGAAACTTAAATCATGCTTTTGGCTTTCACAGCCCTTGTTTCAGACCACTAGCTACTGAAATACACACTGACACCTTTACAGATTACAAATGGAGTAAGTTCAGGTCCTCCTTTCACTAACACTGTTAGCCATGAAATAACTGTATTTCTGCAAGCTAAAATCTGATTTTGTACATGTGCTAGTTATGGGTAACACTTTCACTGTTAGGGTTTTTAGAAGCATGTGAATATAAAGTATAAAAACACATATATTCAGATCTGTTTAAAAAGAAAAAAAAATCAGTTAATTCTCCGAAACTGTACACAGCTGTAAAACTGATGAAAGGCCAGACAGAATTTTAAGTTTAAAAATGGTACTTTCAACTGAATATATTAGGCTGGTTTTTCTTTTAAATTATTCCCTTTTAATCTTTGTTGTGAAATTAATGGGGAAAACGAGCTTCTGGACAGAACAGTTTTTTGAGGAATTTGAAAATCTCATCAGAACACTTGTCCCCCTCTCCCACATTCATATTGAATTCAATTTTCATGACCTACAGTAGTAGCTGAAAAATTTTGAGAAGAGACTTAGACTAAATTTTAGTTTAGTCAGATTGATGGACAAATATCCAAAGCCAGGTAGTCAATATACCTAACTGAATTTTGTCCTTTAAAAATGCTGGTAACACGCTTAAAATCTGTATGTGTGTGTCATATGCTAAAAGTAAAAGCACTAAGCAGGAAGCACAGTTATGCTGTACAGTTAGAAATTATCCTTACAGTTAGATTATCCTTTCTGTATGTGCTAGAACCCTGTATGTGCTGGGTGGGTCAGCCCAGCACTTGCCCCTTCATAATGCTTTTGTTGGCTCAAAGTTCTTCTAGAGGACAAACAGCCTTCCCTGTCGACTGTGTGTGAGTTGCAGAGTGGCATAACTATTAATGTGGGGGAAAAAAAGCATGTGGGAATTCAGCAGGGTAAAGGTCTTTGTTCATAAGTTGGTTAATAAACAGCAATGCTGCGAGCACTTAGTTGTTTATGTGCTACCAGACTTCAGCCACTGGAGTTTCCTTGGCTAAACTGAACTCTTCTATTTGTTTGTTTGTTTCTGTTTAACAGTCTGTGGTGCACTCCATTGAACTCCAGCAGACAGATGAGCATGACCAGCCCCTTCAGGACTGTGTGATTGTGAATAGTGGCAAAATAGCTGTAAAGGAACCATTTGTAGTTGAAGTAGATGACTGGTGAGATCAACAGTCAGAAAGAAAAGTAAAACTTAATCATTTTTCTTTAACACTTGTTTTTGACTGAACTCCACTGTCCATTCAGTTTTCTCCTCGAAACATATGAGGCTACATTTAGGCAGTACTTAGCATTTGCCAAATACATAAAAGATATGACCATTTCTATAACAACCTGATGGAGCTTTCACTCCTTGAAATTCAAGACATACCCCACTAAATTCTAGATCTTGCAGAAAAAGTCTTTCATGAAAAAGTATAGCAGTAATTCTATTTTTCTCAAGGCTTAAAACAAAATCCTTTGTTTTCTTTGGAAATTTTAGCCATATTTGTTTCCATCTTTTCAACTGAAAATATGTTCTGTAACACTACCAGCATTTTTAAAAATTAAAAAAAAAGTAAAATACATAAGTGTTTTGAATAAATAATCTTTGATTTCAAATAAATATTTGAAACTCTTTTTTTTCTCCCCCCCCTCAGTCTTTTTTGTCATCTCAGTTGATTCTGCAAAATATGCAGGGGGTTCTGCTTTCCAGAAGTACGGTTACAAGGTTAGAGCACGGATGGTAAATTTACCTAATCTTAACATGTCAGATAAAGTCCCTGCTGTCTTTCAAAGAGCCACTGTATTCAGATACCATTCTGTAATCAAGAAAGAGCAGCTTTTCTGTCTGTTATTCAATAAGATAATCAGTTAGAAACTGATGAAAATAGGAGAGTCCTTGTTTTATAGCATGGTGAATTTTGTAACCTAGCTGATGTTACTTATTAGAAAGCTCGTGCCTTTTTTTTTTTTTTAAGTTTTGCTGTAGGTCAGAGATGCAACTTTAAGTTCATTATTTTTGTCATGCTTTGTAAGTAACTTTTAAGCTGACAACTTAACTGGTAGCTTTTAAACAAGGTCAGTGTAAGGTAACACTTTGAGACACCTATGTCAATTAAGTTCTTTAACAAGTTACATAATACTCTACAGGACAAGAGATGGGGATTTTTTTCTTTTGAGTTGACAGTGTTTTAGAACTTGACACAGAAGAGCCAATGCCAAATTTCATGAAGGACTCATCCCCCTGTGCAGCAGACAGCGCACCACCCTCTTTGTTGTGACTAGTTTCCTGAAGCATGTCCTGGAGTCCATGTGAGATATCCAGACTTTCAGTGGTGCAGAGTAGGAGCTACAGAACAGAGCTTGTACCTACTGACATTCCATCTGCAAGGAAATGGGAAACTGTTGGCAGGGATTTATCCAATGTCTTCCTGACATGTACTTTGCAGTTACAGGGATGCTCCTGGTTCATCATCCACAGCTCCGGGGCCTCTCCTGAGGGTAAATACTGACACTTCTTTTCAGAGACCTGTGAAAGGATTACTGTCCTCTTTAAACAGAGCTAGAGGAGAACTTGGCAAGGGCTCCTAAATTTGCCTAGTGCTAGGCAATCAAGATGTCCCTTTTACCCATGCAAGTTTTTCTTTCTACTAACTGTTTAAAGTAAAATTCTCTGAAAAGCAGCACTGGTAAGCAGGGTTAGGAAGTAGGAGCAAGAATGCCTCAAGACTCCCTTGCCCAAATAGCTTTCTGCTAGTAGCTGAAAGCTTTCCTGGAGGTTGATCCTGCAGACAGCATAGAGTTCTGCTACCTGAACAAGTGCTGTAGTCACAGGCCTGCCTTTTGTCCAAGTGCCAGCCTTTCACTCTCCCCAGGTGGCTTCCAAACACATTTAGTAGTCAGAGGAGGCAACCCTCATGTCAGGCTCCTGTTTGTGCTTAGGTTTGCCCTTGCTGCTTTTGTGCAACACTCCTTCCACTGATGAGCCCAGTGGCTAACTGGCTGTTCAATTACACTGAATTCTTTTCACCACGATATAACACTTTCGTAAGCCTAGCATGGTCAGATGGTGTGGTGCTAAGAGCTTTAAATGAGCACACACACAGGTATTTTCTCATGCTTCACATGGAGACATCTGTGAGACCCATTTCTGGTGACAGCAGCTCAGAGAAATGTTTTGCTTCAAGAGAAAAGCACAAAAAAGATACCAAAGCAGTACATTCATGTCCTAGTAATTTATTTTGTAATGTCCAGTAGCACACATACAAATTTCCAGTTAAATCTGAACATATGTATCAGTTTTAGTTTGATCATAATCTTAATCATATTCTTGCTTTACTTTACCACAGAGTTGTATGCTCTGTGACTTATAAAATGTTAAGATATGGAATACAATCTGCAAGTTGATGTTGAGAGTAAACATACACACAGGTTAGATGTTGTAACTGGAGGGAGATACATAAATGCCACATGAAAGTTCCTGGTAAGTAAAATAACTGAAATCTAGAAAATTTCCTCAGAGAGTGCCATGTGTTTCAGAATGTGAAAGCATGTTTTCAATTCCTCACACACTCTCTTCAGTGCTTTTAATCCATTCAGTGCCAGCCATGGGTAATGCGTTTGGAAAAATTCTGGTGCAAAAAGGTTTAGTGTTTGCTTTGATAAAAATTATAGAAATAATTAGTAAACGTTTTCAAAGGTTAGCGCAATTCAGTGTATGACTTAGAACATTTAGTGTTAAATAGTTAGAGCATGTCAATATATATAAGGTATAAATAACTTCAATACTGTTGTTTCCATATCTATGTTTTTAAAAGCAGCAACTGTAATGACAGTGATTTTATTTAAAAAGATACAATGCTTGAAATTAATCTGAGGTTGTGCCTCTTGCTTCTGAGCATAATTTTCACATCACAGAATTTTATTCCTGTTAATTCTATTAAAAGTGACTCAGAGACTTGCTTCAGCTTCTTCTCCCCACACATCACTTCTACCTAGGCAGTAAATGAGGATAAAATATTCCATGTAGAATGCCATCTATAACTACGTTTGGGAAGTCATCTGAAAAAAAAAGAAAAAGAAAAAAGAAAGAAACTTACTTTCTTATCCATGTCAGTACAATACAAATGTTTTTGTGGAACTTAACTAGGCAAGGCCTCCTACACTTTAGGTTAATGTTTATCCATGTTGGGATGTGCTATTAGTAATGCTGTTTCAGCACTAAAGCCACTTTAGGGTAGCACTGGGCATTGCATGAATGCGCTGCCAGATTTGTAGCTTATTGATTTAAAGGGATGTTCTAATACTTAATGCTGCTAGGCTCCAGCTCTTTATCTGAATCTTTTCTCACAAGGAAGATGGATTACACTGGCAATTCAATTTCTAACAAAATCTCAATATACTTGAAGAAATTTCAAGATTGCTACTGGGAATACTTCAAAACTGTTTTTTTGATTGTGGTTTACAGCAATGTTTAGACTGAGAANTTTTTTTTAAGTTTGCTTTCTTATTTTTTGTCATAGGGAGAAGCATCTATGGAGAAAAGTTTCCAGATGAGAACTTCAAGCTCAAACACTATGGAATTGGATGGGTTAGCATGGCTAATTCTGGCCCAGACACCAACGGATCCCAGTTCTTCATCAGTGTGACAAAGCCTTCCTGGTTAGATGGAAAACATGTAGTATTTGGCAAAGTCCTTGATGGAATGGTAAGTTAAAAGTAGTGACAAGGTTAATACAAAAAAATCTGGACGAATTCTGCCACGTTATATCTGTATTACCATAACTTACACGATTGTGGTTCAAAACTGTTGAGTGTGCATCTAATACGTACATGGTAGAAAATGATTGTGAAGAGCTCCAGCTGGACAATTTAGAACTGAAATAGCAAATGCTAACTGCAGAAATGGAAACTTAAATCATGCTTTTGGCTTTCACAGCCCTTGTTTCAGACCACTAGCTACTGAAATACACACTGACACCTTTACAGATTACAAATGGAGTAAGTTCAGGTCCTCCTTTCACTAACACTGTTAGCCATGAAATAACTGTATTTCTGCAAGCTAAAATCTGATTTTGTACATGTGCTAGTTATGGGTAACACTTTCACTGTTAGGGTTTTTAGAAGCATGTGAATATAAAGTATAAAAACACATATATTCAGATCTGTTTAAAAAGAAAAAAAAATCAGTTAATTCTCCGAAACTGTACACAGCTGTAAAACTGATGAAAGGCCAGACAGAATTTTAAGTTTAAAAATGGTACTTTCAACTGAATATATTAGGCTGGTTTTTCTTTTAAATTATTCCCTTTTAATCTTTGTTGTGAAATTAATGGGGAAAACGAGCTTCTGGACAGAACAGTTTTTTGAGGAATTTGAAAATCTCATCAGAACACTTGTCCCCCTCTCCCACATTCATATTGAATTCAATTTTCATGACCTACAGTAGTAGC
Organism: Lepidothrix coronata; assembly: GCF_001604755.1. Lineage (NCBI taxonomy): Eukaryota > Metazoa > Chordata > Aves > Passeriformes > Pipridae > Lepidothrix > Lepidothrix coronata. The sequence continues at coordinate 6,304,111 of NW_016690198.1, read as the reverse complement.
TGAAAAATTTTGAGAAGAGACTTAGACTAAATTTTAGTTTAGTCAGATTGATGGACAAATATCCAAAGCCAGGTAGTCAATATACCTAACTGAATTTTGTCCTTTAAAAATGCTGGTAACACGCTTAAAATCTGTATGTGTGTGTCATATGCTAAAAGTAAAAGCACTAAGCAGGAAGCACAGTTATGCTGTACAGTTAGAAATTATCCTTACAGTTAGATTATCCTTTCTGTATGTGCTAGAACCCTGTATGTGCTGGGTGGGTCAGCCCAGCACTTGCCCCTTCATAATGCTTTTGTTGGCTCAAAGTTCTTCTAGAGGACAAACAGCCTTCCCTGTCGACTGTGTGTGAGTTGCAGAGTGGCATAACTATTAATGTGGGGGAAAAAAAGCATGTGGGAATTCAGCAGGGTAAAGGTCTTTGTTCATAAGTTGGTTAATAAACAGCAATGCTGCGAGCACTTAGTTGTTTATGTGCTACCAGACTTCAGCCACTGGAGTTTCCTTGGCTAAACTGAACTCTTCTATTTGTTTGTTTGTTTCTGTTTAACAGTCTGTGGTGCACTCCATTGAACTCCAGCAGACAGATGAGCATGACCAGCCCCTTCAGGACTGTGTGATTGTGAATAGTGGCAAAATAGCTGTAAAGGAACCATTTGTAGTTGAAGTAGATGACTGGTGAGATCAACAGTCAGAAAGAAAAGTAAAACTTAATCATTTTTCTTTAACACTTGTTTTTGACTGAACTCCACTGTCCATTCAGTTTTCTCCTCGAAACATATGAGGCTACATTTAGGCAGTACTTAGCATTTGCCAAATACATAAAAGATATGACCATTTCTATAACAACCTGATGGAGCTTTCACTCCTTGAAATTCAAGACATACCCCACTAAATTCTAGATCTTGCAGAAAAAGTCTTTCATGAAAAAGTATAGCAGTAATTCTATTTTTCTCAAGGCTTAAAACAAAATCCTTTGTTTTCTTTGGAAATTTTAGCCATATTTGTTTCCATCTTTTCAACTGAAAATATGTTCTGTAACACTACCAGCATTTTTAAAAATTAAAAAAAAAGTAAAATACATAAGTGTTTTGAATAAATAATCTTTGATTTCAAATAAATATTTGAAACTCTTTTTTTTCTCCCCCCCCTCAGTCTTTTTTGTCATCTCAGTTGATTCTGCAAAATATGCAGGGGGTTCTGCTTTCCAGAAGTACGGTTACAAGGTTAGAGCACGGATGGTAAATCTTAACATGTCAGATAAAGTCCCTGCTGTCTTTCAAAGAGCCACTGTATTCAGATACCATTCTGTAATCAAGAAAGAGCAGCTTTTCTGTCTGTTATTCAATAAGATAATCAGTTAGAAACTGATGAAAATAGGAGAGTCCTTGTTTTATAGCATGGTGAATTTTGTAACCTAGCTGATGTTACTTATTAGAAAGCTCGTGCCTTTTTTTTTTTTTTAAGTTTTGCTGTAGGTCAGAGATGCAACTTTAAGTTCATTATTTTTGTCATGCTTTGTAAGTAACTTTTAAGCTGACAACTTAACTGGTAGCTTTTAAACAAGGTCAGTGTAAGGTAACACTTTGAGACACCTATGTCAATTAAGTTCTTTAACAAGTTACATAATACTCTACAGGACAAGAGATGGGGATTTTTTTCTTTTGAGTTGACAGTGTTTTAGAACTTGACACAGAAGAGCCAATGCCAAATTTCATGAAGGACTCATCCCCCTGTGCAGCAGACAGCGCACCACCCTCTTTGTTGTGACTAGTTTCCTGAAGCATGTCCTGGAGTCCATGTGAGATATCCAGACTTTCAGTGGTGCAGAGTAGGAGCTACAGAACAGAGCTTGTACCTACTGACATTCCATCTGCAAGGAAATGGGAAACTGTTGGCAGGGATTTATCCAATGTCTTCCTGACATGTACTTTGCAGTTACAGGGATGCTCCTGGTTCATCATCCACAGCTCCGGGGCCTCTCCTGAGGGTAAATACTGACACTTCTTTTCAGAGACCTGTGAAAGGATTACTGTCCTCTTTAAACAGAGCTAGAGGAGAACTTGGCAAGGGCTCCTAAATTTGCCTAGTGCTAGGCAATCAAGATGTCCCTTTTACCCATGCAAGTTTTTCTTTCTACTAACTGTTTAAAGTAAAATTCTCTGAAAAGCAGCACTGGTAAGCAGGGTTAGGAAGTAGGAGCAAGAATGCCTCAAGACTCCCTTGCCCAAATAGCTTTCTGCTAGTAGCTGAAAGCTTTCCTGGAGGTTGATCCTGCAGACAGCATAGAGTCCTGCTACCTGAACAAGTGCTGTAGTCACAGGCCTGCCTTTTGTCCAAGTGCCAGCCTTTCACTCTCCCCAGGTGGCTTCCAAACACATTTAGTAGTCAGAGGAGGCAACCCTCATGTCAGGCTCCTGTTTGTGCTTAGGTTTGCCCTTGCTGCTTTTGTGCAACACTCCTTCCACTGATGAGCCCAGTGGCTAACTGGCTGTTCAATTACACTGAATTCTTTTCACCACGATATAACACTTTCGTAAGCCTAGCATGGTCAGATGGTGTGGTGCTAAGAGCTTTAAATGAGCACACACACAGGTATTTTCTCATGCTTCACATGGAGACATCTGTGAGACCCATTTCTGGTGACAGCAGCTCAGAGAAATGTTTTGCTTCAAGAGAAAAGCACAAAAAAGATACCAAAGCAGTACATTCATGTCCTAGTAATTTATTTTGTAATGTCCAGTAGCACACATACAAATTTCCAGTTAAATCTGAACATATGTATCAGTTTTAGTTTGATCATAATCTTAATCATATTCTTGCTTTACTTTACCACAGAGTTGTATGCTCTGTGACTTATAAAATGTTAAGATATGGAATACAATCTGCAAGTTGATGTTGAGAGTAAACATACACACAGGTTAGATGTTGTAACTGGAGGGAGATACATAAATGCCACATGAAAGTTCCTGGTAAGTAAAATAACTGAAATCTAGAAAATTTCCTCAGAGAGTGCCATGTGTTTCAGAATGTGAAAGCATGTTTTCAATTCCTCACACACTCTCTTCAGTGCTTTTAATCCATTCAGTGCCAGCCATGGGTAATGCATTTGGAAAAATTCTGGTGCAAAAAGGTTTAGTGTTTGCTTTGATAAAAATTATAGAAATAATTAGTAAACGTTTTCAAAGGTTAGCGCAATTCAGTGTATGACTTAGAACATTTAGTGTTAAATAGTTAGAGCATGTCAATATATATAAGGTATAAATAACTTCAATACTGTTGTTTCCATATCTATGTTTTTAAAAGCAGCAACTGTAATGACAGTGATTTTATTTAAAAAGATACAATGCTTGAAATTAATCTGAGGTTGTGCCTCTTGCTTCTGAGCATAATTTTCACATCACAGAATTTTATTCCTGTTAATTCTATTAAAAGTGACTCAGAGACTTGCTTCAGCTTCTTCTCCCCACACATCACTTCTACCTAGGCAGTAAATGAGGATAAAATATTCCATGTAGAATGCCATCTATAACTACGTTTGGGAAGTCATCTGAAAAAAAAAGAAAAAGAAAAAAGAAAGAAACTTACTTTCTTATCCATGTCAGTACAATACAAATGTTTTTGTGGAACTTAACTAGGCAAGGCCTCCTACACTTTAGGTTAATGTTTATCCATGTTGGGATGTGCTATTAGTAATGCTGTTTCAGCACTAAAGCCACTTTAGGGTAGCACTGGGCATTGCATGAATGCGCTGCCAGATTTGTAGCTTATTGATTTAAAGGGATGTTCTAATACTTAATGCTGCTAGGCTCCAGCTCTTTATCTGAATCTTTTCTCACAAGGAAGATGGATTACACTGGCAATTCAATTTCTAACAAAATCTCAATATACTTGAAGAAATTTCAAGATTGCTACTGGGAATACTTCAAAACTGTTTTTTTGATTGTGGTTTACAGCAATGTTTAGACTGATGAGGCAGGAAATTTTCAGGTTGTCCAACATAAAATGTCACATGTTACAAAAAGTCATCCTATAATATTTGAAGGAAAAAAATCCCCACTATTTTGTTATCACAGATGCAGAGAAACCTGGCAGTTAATTTTCACGTTCAATTTGACATGAAAGAATTACATGATAGAACACAGTAAAAGATCCAAGCAGAGAAATGGCAGGATGTACATCATTGAAGTGAAAAGATTTTTGAAATGTACCTGAGTTTTTAATGAAGGAATTACTTAAATAACCAGGCATTAATAGTAAGAATTTCTGATCACATCTTACAACCTTAAAATTGCTAGTGCACTAGGAAATGGGTTTGCCTTTAAGAATAGACTATTTCTGATACAGAATTTTCCACACTAACCAAATCTTCAACTATCAGCTGACAGGATATTCACAAAGGGGAGATCAAACTTTTATAAGAATCATTAGATACTAGACATATTAGATTGCCTAATGTGGATGGGAATTAGGTTTTGCCACTAATTCTTTCACAAAAATAATTTTGGGGGTAAAAATACGGAGCAAAAAGTAGATTTGGACTTTATTAAAAAAATCCTTATTAGCTTAAATATGTTATTTCATTGGTATTAATGAGGTGATTCTAGAATATTAAAGATGTTACAAACAGATATTTTAGGATGTTTTAACAAACTGTAATCTCCACTGTAAACAAAACACGCATAATTCTCCCTAATTTCTCACAGTAGGTCATAATTACAAATGACTTGTTAATATTTTGAATCCAATAATGTTTCCTCAAATCGTGCAAGTTCAGCTGTCTCAAATTACCCTGGAAGAATAACCCTATGCACTTGTCATGAATGGTATTAAAAATACACTTGTACAGGCAATGAGATGCTTTCCTTCTAAACTAAAGGCTGCAGTTCCAGAAGTCAGTTTTTATTGGTTCTTTTATAACGTACAGTGTATATATAGGAAAATAAAGATTGATTTAAAAAATTATACAACTCTGCAACATTAGAGTTACTGTGATCCTTTGCTGCTTAAAAAAATCAGGCATATCAATTCAAGTTAAATGTATAAATACATCAAAGCACAGTCTTACAGATCTGTGATATTTGCATGGCTTAAAGAATCATAACAATTTTCAAACAAGTGACAGTAAATCACAGATTCCATTTTTTTTTTAGCTTCTGAGGTATCATCTTCAATTTGCAGAATATTAGGTTTTTCCTTTATTTTTTTAAAGAAGAATAGTTTTTTTTCTCCCCACACCCTTACACAAAAAGCAATGTGCACCCAGACTGTTAGATACATCATGAAAAAGGGAATCTGAAAGTCAATGAGGTTTGTAACCGTGAATCTTATTTTTGCAAAGTTGTTTTGCAACTCAACAGTGCTTAAAGCTTGGTCATCAGAATAATGGCAAGACTATATTTTATAAAGACAAGTAACAGTGCAATGAGAGGGTAAAAATATCCTTGGAGTATTATGTTCCAGAAAGAGCTATTTATTTTGTTTAAAACTCACACTATTTCCTATTTTATGGAAATATGTTAACACAGGCATTCCTGTATCCAGGAAAGACTTCTGATTGAAACAATGGTTCACCTTCTTCAAAGAAAACATACAACAAATAGTTATTTGTTAATGGACACTTACTTTTGGTCATAGGTTGAACAACCTTGGCTGTTTTTACAAGGGAATCAGAATCTATCAAAGTAAGAACTGATCTGAGAGGGAAAATTTTAGAAAGCTCATCTATATTTTCTCTGTGCTGCAAACTAAAAACAAAGAAAAAGAATTAAAGGCAATGGTAGTTGTGTAAAATCTGTGTTTCTTTCTAACTAGACTTGAGTCAACTAGTAGAGCCTCTAGACTTAAAATTTGGTTTTCTTCTTTCTTTTTTAAACCACAACTCACTTTCTAATTTGTGTTTGAATTCACTAAGTTAAAAATAGCTTGCAAATGAATTTGATGTTTTAGGGTTTTCAAACACAAGAATATTCACCTGCCATATAAAATTCTAAATATTTTGATTCAAGGCCAGAAAATGCCTTGGCAAAAGTCTGAAATGTCCATTGTTTCAGATGTCATTAAGGAGGACAACTTTATAATTAAACATCTTACACATTAGAAGAAGCTTTTATCTTAATCCAAGAAAAACACTACTTAAAAGAATTACAAAACACTACTTAAAATGAATTACAAAATTAGATTCCTAATGATTTCACAAAGAGGAAGCTTAGCCTTCCTTGGAGTACATGTTATGGAAGATAAATATAATCACAGAACTGCAAAATCCTGAACAGAAATCTCACAGCAAAATGCTACATGTGCGCTGCAAATATTAAGTACCATCACAATTTTTCAGGATAACTGTATATGAAATCCATTTTGTCTGTTCAGAATGGTACGGAATTAAATGATTTTCATAATTTATACCATGTTGTCAAGGAATCAAGTATGCAATTAGGAGGAGCATTAAACAGTAAGGTTAAGACATGCCATGTGTCTCATTCATATGAGCAACAAATTTTAAACAGAGGTAACTCTGTGGGTGCTTCTTCATCACTGTTGTCACTTGTGTCTGAAGTGGCCTTGTGAAGGGACCCTCTCCCCTTACTGTGCTTTGATTCACTGAGTTCCTGATTTGCACTCCAGCCTCAAATGGACATTCAGTACATGTGAGCAGACTAGTGCTAAGTCAAAGTAAAAACTAAACAACCCTGTAATGTGTATTCTAATGTGGACTGGGTCACAAAGGACTGTCCAGACAGCTTCAGAGTATCTCCAGGGATGGAGACTTCACCACCACTCTGGGCAAGCTGTGTTGGTGAAAAAGTGCTTCCTGATATTCCTGCTATTCTAGTCCTGTCACTGGGCAGCACTGAAAAGAGACTGGCTTTGTCCTCTTTACGCCCTCCCTTCAGGTATTGATACGCATTTTGAGAAACTGCAAGCAAAAAAGTGTTCGTTCATAAATTTACTCTTAAAAATTTAATGATTTTCAAGGCAGTGCAAGAATCTGACTATTGATTTCTACCCAGTATTTTGTAAAATCAAACAAAATGCCACATTAAAAAAGAATCCTAATGTACAGCTCAGGGAGAAAATTCTCTCATGAAAGCTATTACAATTTTAATAAAAAATTTAGTAGAAATAACAGTTCAAGCAAGTAAAATGACAAACCCAGGAGGAACACGCTCTGAAAATGGTACTTTTTTTTTCCCTGCACACATTTAATTTAAGAGAGGGTAAATTTTCTGAATTAATAATTCAAAGAACTTTTTTTTTTCAATGAAAAGGGGTTATAACAAGCTATTTCAAACACTCTTTTGAACCATGTATAATGAGATGAAGGCTAATGTAAATGTTCTGTGAAACACATCAATTATACTTAAAGTATACATTTTTTCCCCCGGAAAGATCTCTAGAGGTTATAAATGATAAGAAATAGTAATAATCCAAATGGAATTACAAACATGGTTGCAGAAGATCGACTGGTGTTTAGGGAAAAAGCACTTACAAAGGACTAGGCCTCTAAGTTCAAATCCTTCAGGGAAAATAGCCCAAAGGGTCAACAACAAGAAAGGAAAAGCAATGTTCTTCATCTTTTGATTTGAATTCTCAGTAGGTTTGTCTGAGAGAACAACTGGGGAAGAAAATTCCAGCCTTTTATAAATCACCCATCCCACTTAGTGTTTTAATGGTTTCTTACACAAGAACTATCGTTTTATTGGCAGGTTATTAGATTTTGGACCAGTGTCATTTGACTAGGCTTGTATTAATAATAATGTGGTTTATGTGGTGCAGGGTCAGATCAGTAAAGTTCTGTTAACAGATGACAGGTTTGATTACCGTTGGCTTTAGGCAAGACATATGGATCCCTTAGGAACAGCAGCACAGGCTGGTGGGACAGTTTGCTGGAAAGGTCAAGAACAGGGATGTCAGTATCAAGGGACACCACACAGAATATTCTACAAACTAGCTTTGATAAAGCGAGGTGGTTGAGCTGCACAGGAGCCACAAGGTGCATTTCCACACACCAGCACTGCCCAACAGGGCAGGCTCCGTCTCCTGGAAGCAAAGCTTGTTGCTCCTCAGCCACACAGTGAAACCCTCAACGTGAAGTTGGAGGTAAAGGGGCTGGATCCTGGAGGGGTGGCTTGCAGCTGGCTTTGAAACCTCCTGATCCTGCTCTGCTCCCTGGCACTTGGTGTAATGCAGGCTACAAGATCATCTGCAACCAGGCTCCATGTCTACAGGTTCTTCAGGACACCAGACTCAAAATGTCACCATGTTCTTGCAGCCTCTAAAGCAGTAGCTGTACCCCTCACTCACAAAGTCCTTGTAAGACCCTCACAGGCCTGACTCCCACACTGGTCATGGTACAGCCACCCTCTCCCAGCCCCCTCCTCTCTGCCTACACATGCCAAGCAGTGCAACCAGATACATACAAAGCTCTATCAAACACATCAGGGACAACCCAAACCTTTAATTTCTTCTGCTAAATCTTCTTGCTATGAAAAATACATTCCCAGATATATTTCAGAGCTAGCAATATTCTACTAGTTTTATAAGGAATTTCTCAAAACTAGCATAAGGATGCTCAATTCACACTACAAATGGACAGATCTAGCAGAGCTGATGAAACTAGCCGTTACATTTAAAAACCACATCTAATTTTAATGCTAAACTACTGCTAATTCATCAGCTGCAAGGACCAAATACAGTAAACTCCAATAATTTCAAGTAGTTGTCCTAGAAAGAGTAGGAATCAAGCTCACCTTGATTCTTCAGATTCTGTTTCATCAAAAGAGCTGCAAGTAAAGTGAGAGAAAACTTTAGTTCCAACAAAATTAATTTTATAATTAAAAAAACCAAATTATTTAAGAATTACCAAAGGGAGTGATCTTTTTCTGGCCATTTGCTTTATGATGCAGTTTAACGAGATGAATATGGGAGATTGTATCATTTTACAACCACCACTACTTGAAAAAGATAGTAACAGGTTCACAATCATTTCCATCTATCTGTCTATGAAGTGTTGGGGTACAGTCTCACGGAGGATACTGGCTGATATCATTAACTACAAGTGACAACTACAAGTCTGTTAGCTTCTGAATCCCTCCAGACAATGCCTTGGGTCACAGATACCTCCAAGTGTAAGAGGGCCTCAAAATTATCTTCAAGTCAATTAGCCTTCGTGCCACTGCAGACCCAAAGAGCCTCCTGCAAAGTGGAAGAGGGCCATGTAGCTTTCTGGGGATTCTGGTAATGCTTCTGGACTATCAACCACACCAGCTTATATAGCAAAAAAAATTCTCCCAACAAAGCTCACAGCTGCAGAGGTAACAGAGCTTCCAGTTACACTGTTTTGGGTATTTCTATAGTCATTGCACTAATCATACTAAGATTCCCTCCTGCCACCCTGATTAAGAACCCTTCCCAGGGGAAGGGCAGTTGGGTCATTGGGGTAGATGTCATCAGAAAGGTGAAAGACTTCATTTTTGAACACTCAGAGAGAGATCATAAAATGATAGCAGAATGAACTTTTTTGTGCAGATACTATGACTCTAAAACACATGCACAGGCTTTCTATGCAATTTTAGTGAGTGTTTATAAAAATCTTACATTTCAGTAGATACTTCAAGATCTATGAGAAAATCATATTTTTCTCATCTAAACTTCTTTGCTTTCCAAGAATATTACATTAAACTTCACTTCTGTCTTTGAACTGTCTGGATTTATTTTACGACCTTTTGGGGATATATAAACATACTTAACATGAACCTAATGCCCATTTATTTTACAGTGTTAAGAGCTGGCAGCAAGACCATTTTAAGTCAATGGAATTGCATCAGCACTGAGTGGATATGGGCCTTTTGGCCTCCATGTATTTTTCAGTAAATAAGAGCTTACCCACAGCTTTCTGCTTTTGGCAAAGTAGGTACATGGCGAACGTTCAGAAAATCAAGAAATATTTTAGGGAGCTCTTCATTTTCTAAAATGACTGTCTGTAAAAAAAAAAAGAAGGCAAAATAGAATCCTGCATTTTAAAAATATTTTAAATATCGCATACTTCCGTTCAAGCTACCAAAACATTTCACTCTTGCAACACTTTTCAATTGTCCATTTTTTTACACCTATTTTGGAATGCTTCATTTCAACAGGAAAACCACAGTTCTTGATGAATCACATTAAAATACATTCAGCTTACCCTACTAGATTCTCTTTCACCTGCCATCGTTGGTGCCAAGTTAGATGCCTCTCAAGCAGCGATGTCTGATTCTGGAACTAAGTTACTGGCGTGCTCATTTGTGAATAAAATTCTGTTTATTTAAAATATAAAATAAAGCAGCCTCAGCTCAATGCTTTCATGCTCACCTCACAAAAGACTCCCCTCTGGCATGTGAGTGGAAAAAGGAAGTCTCCACTTTGTGCAGTTTTATTAGTGTACGCCTTGGTAAATGAGAAGGGGAACTCTTTGCTTCGCCTGACAGGTCAGCTTACAGTGTGCTCCTTGTATCTGCACTGTGGCTCCTAATGACAAAGCTCTGATCAAGGAGCTGCTCACTAGACCTGCCACATCCTTCCACACCAATGACATATTGGCCACATAATGGCCAGATGCCATCCTCTGTTTTTTCACTGATGAGATTATTTACAATTTTCACAAGGCAAACAAAAACAGTTCATAAATTCAACCAATGTCTCACCTGAAAGATTAAGCCCCTATTTCTTTATGGTTCATATTGCCATACATTCTGAAAACACATGTACTTCACATGCAAATGAAAGCCACAAGCTCTTCCCTAAAGAGTTTCCCTTCATTAAGTCCTAACCCAAAGTGACTGTATGTATGGAAGAAACTTCACTGGATTTATAAATAGATCGACTCTTAGAAGTAAAGCTATTCATGTTCATCCTGTTCACTTTCACACCCTATGTTAGAAGAAATACATGTAGAGAAGAAATAAGTCTGGTGATGGGAAGAAACATTACTCTGCTTACATTCGGGAGGTAACTTATCTCTGCATGTGTATTTTTTTTTATATTTCAGTATCACAAGGGAGACACAACTGATATGTAGAGGATAACAGGATCGCAAAAAAAAAAAAAGGTTGGAAGGGACATCTAGAAGTCATCTAGACCTTATAGCAGGTTTTGTAACAAGGTTATTGGTGTAAGGAAAACCCACTTAGTGTTAAAATTACTTAAGATGTGAATGGACTTGAAGAAAGTAATGCATTTGAAAACCAAGATATTTGAGAACCGGTTCTTTTTTTATGTTACATTTGCAAATGTTCAATTTGCAAATGTCTACACTTCATCAACAGCTGAGGCCATCACCAACAAATTTGAATAAAAGAACAGGGGAAAATGCAGCTTTTAAACTTTTCTGTTCTAGATTTTAATGGATGTAATGATCAAGGAGGTCTGAGATGCTGGCAAGTGTTAAGCCTTTCAGTTCACCTCTGTATGAAGATGCATTAAAAAATGCCACTTCATTTGCATTCTGCAAAATCAGCACCTTGCTGCTGCAAAATTTATCCTGTTCTGCATTCAGGTTATGCATAAAAGGAGGGGTGAAGGTGGATGCATATTCAGACAGTGCATGAACTGCATAACAATGCATATCATTGGCTCAAATAAAACCATCTTACTAATTAGATGCAATGAAGAACCACAAAAAGTTGTATAAAGATGTTTAAGGGCATCCGGTGCTTATATGCAACCTCATACTTACACCTCCTGACTGTTTTTTCCAAAAGTTGAGCTGCCTGCTGAGGCTGCTAAACAGAACAGGAAAGAAGAGAAGGATACATCATTGTATAAAAGGAAAACTCTTGACAGCTCTTACAAACCTATTTGCTTCTACTTCCACTCACTCCAGATTAATACCTCATTCTATTTATTCTTTTTTTTTCACATGTATCAAGTCAACCCAGGCCCTGCTAATCCTGGCCTTGCTCAAATATACTTCACAAAAAGATGTAAGCAAATAGCATCTGTTTCAGTGTGTTAAGCCATACAGTTTGTTACCTGTCAATAACGCTGCTTTGGTGATCACTAAACTTGAAGATGTAGAATTTGCAGAGAAGCAAAGGCAATTTTGCACTCCACTGTATTTGTATGCCACCTCTCTTAATTGGGAATTTTGTCATTTCCAGAATTTTATGAAGGCAGGAATGACTGCATTGAACAGAGGAGAATTTTTCAACTGAGGTAATGTAATGTGACATGCACTTTAAACATTTAAAAAAAAAAAGAAAAGGGAAGATACAAGTTATATATCCTAAAAAGGGGGCAAATTATCTTCTGGCTTGACTTCATTGGCTTCGATACAACTAAGGGCGAGAACACAATCTTGCCATTTAAAATACATGGTGGAAACCAAAGGAAAAGAGAAAAAAAAAACCCTGGGAACAACAGGATTAGGTGCATCTGTCTGGATACATTTCCTACCTCTGGTGGTGGCCCGAAGTGGACTTTTAGAAAAAAATGTAAGCATTCTCAACTTCCTATTTAAGTTGTTCCAAAGAATACTCTTAAATTAGAAATCAATGTTACCATAAGTGGCTTAATTTACCTGGAACAATCCATAATGCAACAGATTTTTTATTTCTGTCTAAAAACTTGTAAGAAATACATATTTTGCAAACATGATGATCTTTAAATGACAGCTGAGGAGGAAAGGAACCAGCAGGTAGAGTCTCTCAACCACTATCTATGATTTGTGATGTAATATAGCTCAACTGTAGCACTTGTTCAAGTGAATATATGACGCTGGCTTGACTACTATTTTGTTTGCTCTGCCATTAGAAAGTTATGAGAAAAATATTTTCAAAGAAATAAAACCTCACACTTAGTTTGATTTTAATGTGAATTTTTATTACATTCAAATTCTACCAAGAGCATAGCAATGAGTTTCAAATATGGGCCCCAGAGTGCTAAGTAGACTAATTTAAGGAAAAAAGCCCAAGCATGTGTATTTCCTTCCTAAAATAAATGAAAAACCCCCACAAGTAAAACATCTAACATAACCTCTAGCAAATGATTTGGGAAGTGACTCCAGAAATACATTTTTCAACTCATTGATTTCAGCTGAACTAAGAGTATAAGTGCCATATTTTCTTAGAAAATTGTAAAGTGTTTATCTGTTACTGTCACACTTTAATGAACTACTCTGTGCTTCAGGAAAAAAACCCACAACACAAGGGAGAGCCTGATGTTTACATCAGCAGAAATGTCTTTTTCACTGAAAGGGTGCAATTATTATTATGTAACACAAATAACAAAATCCTCAATTTTTCTACCCTATCAGTTTCATAAAATCATGTTCCCTAAGGATGTAATTGATTAGTTGCACGTTCTTTCAGTGACATCTGAAATACTTAATTGTCGGTTATCTTTTCTCCTTCAGTAAGTAAAATATAGTCACAAAATTGCAAAGGGACTTGTTCTGCCTTAACCTTAGCTAGATGCCATCATGCAGTGGAAAACAGTGCTAAAATATCACAGGATAATGCTCTCCAACAAGGGAGACATATAAACAGCATAATGATTTCCCACGAGTTTCCTTTTTAGAAAATTGTCACTAAAGCCAGGGTAAATGGTGACATATCTTCACAGAGGACACTGTGAAATCGAACACTGGCATTCTAGTTAGGCCCAAACCTACTCATCAGCCAATTATAACAGTAACTGAGCATCTTGCTGAAAACCTGAACAAGACCACTTCCCTAACCTTCAGAGATCATGCCACAGGAATGCATCGTTTCACATCGTTTTATTGTTGTTGTTTTCAATGAAAAAAGATTTTAAAATCAATGTCTTACAGTCATCTATCATACTTTCTTAAGGTTGCTGGAACAGCTGTTGGAAAGAGAGAAATGAGAGTGGGGAGCTGAGTTACAGGGTCCTTACAGACTTTTCCATTCAATCAGGTTTAGTTTGAAATGCAGTACTGTTAGGGTGAAGAAGTTCATGACAGTTTTTCCTCTCTTCACGGGGAAAGATGCTTCACAATACCTAATTCAGTGGTGCAGCTAAAATGGGGGAGAAGAAAATCAATACATTCCAGCTACAGTAAGTAGGCTAGAGTGTCAGTCTCCACTGGGACCAGAATCCACATCTTTTAGAACACTTTAGAGTCTATATTCTTCTATTAACCTGCTTTTCCTGAACTGCTTTACACGATCCCATGAAATGATATAAAGGTTATCAAAAGAACACATTAACTAAAAACCAAGTAGACAAAGGAACCCGACTTCTAAGAGTAAGCTTTCCTTTTTTTTTTTAAAAAGTAATAGCGGACAAAATCATGTTTTATATTACCCATTGTAAAGAACTATGAAGAAATTTATTCCCTTCTTCAGTAAGGGTGTTGTTATAGGTTATCAACTAGAATTATTTCTAAATAAGTTGTTGCCTAAGTTGCCATAGTAGAGACTTCCCACCTTTCATTACTACCAAAAATACTCACATTTGTAAGAACAGGAGGAGGTTATAAAACATGCCAAAAATTCTGTATAAAGACACAAGAAGCATGCAAACACACGTACAACAACACAGAAGTGATGCTCCATATGAAGCATCAGCTAGCTAACACTCCCACACTGATATCAAAGGGAAGTCAACAGAAAGAGTGCCATCCATACAGTGGAGCTTGAAAGGGAATAAATATTGACTGTAGGTATTATAAGCCAAAATACTTCCAATGAAGATCCAGAAATTCTACCTAAACTCTCTGAAAGTTAATGTAAAGTCACAAAAGAAAAAAAAAAAAAAAAAAAAGACAGAGGGGAATTGCACCTCTGAACCTCAAGACTGAAGAATAGTACAAAAATTCCTAAACCAACTTTCAGATCAATTTGTTATACTTCCAGTGACCTTAAAACTTACCTGACAACTCATGAGTGACAAATCTATCTATCACAGCATTCTCAAGCAACATAGAGGATAAATTAACTAGATGAAAGGGAAGCCAAATCAGTTAAACAGCTACTGGATCATCACTGAAAATGTGTATGCAGAAATTCATGACAGTGTCTATAACTTATTAACATTTTTACTTAAGCGTTACCTAACCTTACGGCAAAGCAGTTTACTCATTTTGATCAAAAATACCACACAGGTCTTAAGGCAGAGAGCACTTCAGCTAGAAAGCTCATTAAAAACACGTTTATAATTCCAACTAATATTTAACCACTAAGTGCAGAGTGGATTGACTTGAGGCTAAGTGTACAAATATAACCCATTTGATGTAAAAAATAAAATATTGAATTTTTTTCAGAAGACTGGTAACATAAATTAGTGGGAGCAAACAGTGAATCCCTCTTCAACAAAACAGGAGACTAGCCCTCAAAAGACCAGAAACAAAGTGCAACTACTGTTCCTTTGAAAAATAAGAATGAAAGGAAGCCGTCAATATAATTTCCTGAGACACTGCTCAAAGGATTGGAGGTTAAGACAAAGCTGGATGAGAAATGAAGAAATCAACAGAGCAAAAGGAAAAGAAGCAGAAGGACAGGACAAGTTAATGATATTACAAAAAGTTAGTAGGAACAAGAAAGGCTTTTAAAAATAAGTAACAGGAAAAACTAATACAAAGAGTAAGTAGATCCATTAATGGCAAATACAGACACAAAAATAGATGCTGATTTCAAAATGTCTGAATTGAAGTGTCTTTTAGAAGTCAATGGACCACTAAGACAATGGACAATTAACAAGTAATTAAGACCATGTCAATAATGCTGGTGATAACAAACAGGTGCAGGAATACCTTAGACAATAATATAGATATCAATTAGTAGATCCAGAAAACACACATTCTACAATGGTACAGAAATTAGGCAGCTAGGCTTGGAAAAGTCTTCTCAAGAGTACAGGGGAAGAAGGTGGTAAAAAAGCAATCACATTTATAATAACGACACAACAGTAGGTTGCAGTACTGTTTTCTGAAAGCTTAAAGAAACTAAATGCAAATATGCTGTAGTGAAAAATCCACCCAACATTCAGGGGAAGCAAGGTGCCTCACTCACCATTGCCCTCTGCCAGTCCCTCTTCCAGGGAAAGCTCCAACAGGCAGTGTCACGGAGCACCAGCATGCTCACCTGAGACAAGCAGCATCTGAGTCGTCTTACACAACCCCTCAGACTGACATGGCCACTGGAAAATGCCAGTATTTCCTCTTAAAACACTGTAAATACAAAACGGCCACGAGAACTGCACACAGTGCAATTCACGTCACCAGAAGCTCATGCATTTTCCGTGTTCAGGAAGTTTCTGTTGTCCACTATCAGAGCTTTATGAGACATCAGTTGTCTATAAATTACTGTTTGAGAAACATTAAGGAAAGGGACCTCTAAAATAACAACAACAACAACAACAACAACAACAACAACAACAACAACAAAAGAAATCCAATTGCAAACTACAACACCAGGAAAATAATTGATAGGTTTTTGTTTTCTCTCACAGTCAGGTGCTACCCTCCTTCTATGCTGATCCTTGTGATCCTTATGCACTGGGAGGAAGGTTACATGGGAAAAAGAAACAAAACCTTGCAACATGATCTGATCACGTAATCAAATATGATCATAAATACATCATCTACTTTAATGTGGATAAGCTGGTACTGGAAATGTCCATTCCAGATTTTCCAAATTTGCAAGTCCTAACCTCTTTAAACATCAGGGTTTAGTGTATGTTTCTGTCTTCCTGGTATGCAATAACCCTTTCTTAGAATTGCAGAATCATTTATGTAGGAAAAGGCCTTTAAGATCATTGAGTCCAACCCTTAACCCAGCACTGCAAAGGCCACCACTAGATCAAGTACCTAAGTCCCACATCTAAATGTCTTTTAAATACCTCTAGCGATGGTGACTCAACCACTTCCCTGGACAGCCTGTTTCAATCCTTGAGAACCCGTTCCTTGAGGGAATTTTTCCTCTTATCTAATCTAAACCTACCCTGGCACAACAAAAGGCCAAATCCTCTCATCCTGTCGCTTGTTACCTAGGAAAAGAGGCCGGCCCCCACCTGGCTACAAGCCTCCCTTCTAGTAGCTGTAGAGAGTGATAAAGTCCCCCCCAAAGCCTCCTTTTCTCCAGGCTAAACAACCCCAGCTCCCTCAGTCTCCCCTCATACAATCTGTGCTCCAGACCCTTCACCAGCTCTGTTGTCCTTCTCTGGACATGCTCCAGCACCTCAGTGTCTTTCTTGTAGTGAGGGGCGCAGAACCGGACACAGGATTTAAGGTGTGGCCTCACCAGTGTCAAGCACAGAGGAACAATCACTGCACTGGTCCTGCTGGACACACTATTTTTGATACCAGCCAGGAAGCCTTTAGCCTTCTTGGCCACCTGGCCACATGCTGGCTCATGTTCAGCTGGCTGTCAACCAGCACCTCCAGGTCCTTTCCCACCTGGCAAATTTCCGGCCACTCTGCCCCCAGCCTGTAGCTCTGCATGGGTGTTTTGTGATTCAAATGTAGGACTCAGCACTTGGCCTTGTTAAACCTCATACAATCAGCCTTGACCCATCAATCCAACCTGTCCAGATCTCTCTGCAGAGCCTTCCTACCCTCCAGCAGATCAACACTCATATCCAACTTGGTGTCATGTAAAAACTGATAGAGGGTGAACTTTATCCCCACATTTAGATCATGGATAAAAATAGCAAATAGAGCTCTCCCTGATACTGACCCCTGGTGATCAGCCACCAACTAGATTTAACGCCATTCACCTCCACTCTCTGGACTCAGCCACCCGGTAAAGAGTATGTCTATCCAAGCCAGAAGCAACAGATCATAAAATACATAGAAGTGTACTTGTTTGTTACAGTAACAAGTCAGCAGGATCACACAGTGATCAAAGGGCCTAAGAGAACTGAACTGATGGATTTTCTGAATTAAGAACTCTGTACACCATATTGTTTATGGCTGCTTTAGAACCAGAGAACTAAAAAATTTACAATAATGATGATAACAATGATAATGATGATGATGATGATAATAATAACAACAACAACAACAGAGTACCATGAGAGAACTGGGGATTTATAAACTGGTATGCCTGTACCAAGGAAGTTAGTAACAATTACAGTAAGGAAGAGAATTATTGGGCACAAATGTAAATATATCTTAATAGGGCTGCTATGACTAAAACAGAGACTCTGCTTAGATGGTTACTCTATTAGATATTTCAAAAAAAGAGACTCTGTTCAAAAACTTCCTGCAACCTCTTAAACAATCAACAAGTACAGATAAAGGTAGCCCTGTTGATAGAGCCTACTTTCATTTCCAAAAGGCTTTTGTCAACCTCCCCCTCCGCCCCCAAAGGCTTTAAGGCAAACTGAGCAGTCACGATCCTTGTGAAGATAAATAAGTTGTTACAATTCCTGAAAGAGAGGACAGGAGAACACATTTCCATGTGATGCATATTGAAAAAAAACCATAAAAAACCAGTGGTGGACTTCAGAATGACCATTAGCGATTGGAGGACTGAGATGCTGGGGGCTACAATAGCATTTTCACTTCCTTTTAGCTTCACAGGATATCTCCCACAGCTCTAACTCATTTTGCTGATTTTGCTGAGGAAAAGGAAAGAGTCAGATGGTTGATAAGGTGTAAGTTATCTATGAAAACAAGTCTTGCTCTCCACAAAATGACAATTTCATGCAAATGTCATATAAAAATTTCTAAATAATCTGAGGATGCTTTCCTCATCTGCATTGTTTCCACAAGGTACTGTAAGAAACTGCTATTCAACTCTACAATAACTTCTTATTTTATCTCTCTGATATTTTCTTGTCAGATGTTTTGGGTCAGAGCAAACTCTTGAGAAATGACTCGACATTCCCTTTGAAACTAATTAGACTAAGCAGCAGGTACCCACTCCAAAGTCCAAACAAAAGAATGTAGAAAGGACAACGAATTCACTGCATCTGGGGTTAATGAACTCAATTGTGTCATTTTTGAAGAGGTAAAGTGGGGTAACATAGCTGGTGAAATATATTTAGATTTATACAGTGGTTTTTTTGGGGGCTTTGTTTTTTAGTTTTGAGTGTTCATAGCCCTTTCAGCACAAAATTTGATGTTGAATAAGGACTCTTAAGTTATTCTGTAATGTTGGAAGAGTAATTGTGAGGAAATTGTTGAGCTTTATTTTAAAACTCTGAAGCTTACTTAAGTTTTAATCAGCTTTATTTATTAGCAAAAGGAAGGTAAAAATCTGTGTGTGGGACTGTTTCATTTTTTCCCCTCGAATAGTTAATATATTAGCAATTTACTCTGATATCCTAATTCTGTAGTTAATGAGGTGGTTGCTTACACAATGGCAAAGAAGCACAAAGTAAGTTTTGACCACTAAGAAACTCAGAAATGACAGAGATAGAGGGGCTGAAAAAAACTGGAGTCAGTCGTAACAGGAACAGAATAGATACCACAGGAATAGAACAAGAACTTGGATGTATTTGTTTAAATTTGTTTAAAGCAAAGAGCTTTCTCACAGCAACACTGTAGCAGAAAAAAACTTGTTTTAAAACATGTGCTTTTCCATGTTCCATTATATTACTTCTGTTTGTAAACATTCTTATGTTTAAAACATTTTCCTAGCCCCACAGGAGAGCAAGACCAAATCAACTTGGAACAATGTGATAAATGCTGTGCTGACAGCACTAGCCATTGATTAAAAAGCATCTGTTTTCTGAAAAAAATCACCAAGGTTTGTTTGCTTTGAAAAACACTCAAAAGAAATCTCTACTCTGGATGGAAACCAACAGGTTAAAGTCAAAGATTCAGACAATCTCTTCTTTCCTGTTTATGCCACAGGAGCAGCATAACAAATGGTGGAGATGTGGGGACACATAACAATATGGACATTAAAAAAGCTTAGACAGCATTTCATAAATTACACAAGCAAGTTGAAATCAATGTCAGAGAACAGAAATTTGAATAGATGAAGTAGGACATTTTTTAACAGACACTAATATGCATGTTTAAATTAAATTCTTGATAAATAACTAGCTACTAACTATGCTGTAAGAATGTTTTGCCAGGGGTCATATCTCATTTTCTATTTTCATTAAAAAGGAACACCACATAAAGAACACAGAGGACAGCAGGGCAGTCATAATGGAGTACACTATTTTATTTCCCCAAATAATATAAGAGCAGGAAGATGCTCAAAACTGTTCAAAAATAACAGTAAGCATTTCTGGCAGCAGGAGTCACTGCAGAACAGTCAGGTGGGCAAGAATGGCTTTAATATGTGTTGTCAAAACACTTAACAGGTCCAGTTTTGTCATCAAGAGTCTAAATTTGTTAATTCTCATACTACCACACTTGTGGATGTTGACAGATGGGTTATTTCTGTGTTAAAACAGCCTGAATGAGGACTGCACACTGCTCCTCAGTACCACCCATCGTACTACTCTTCCAGAAATAAGACTTTAAATTATCTAAAATAATTTTTTCTAATAAATTTTTGTGTTAGAACAAACATGCCTATACTCTATTTGCTGAAATCCTCTTCTATCACATATTTATCTCCATTTCATTAAAATCTGCCAAACAATTAAAAATCTTGTTCATGCCAAAATTCTGCATTAAATATCCTTTCACATAAGCTTTAAGAGAAAACTGTTTGCTCTGTTTCTGTGTGTGTCCCATTACAGAAGAGATACAGCAGCAAATTATTAAATTCTGTATTCTTCAGTGAAATGAAGTGTTCACAGAATCAAGCCCAGCACACTGCAGGATGATTTTGTCTTGCTACTGAATCAAAAGGAGGAAAAAACATGTAGAATTAAGAAAACACAGCAGCAAAGACTTGTGGTGTGGAGTTTGTGACGCTAAATTCTGGCTGCTTCTTACAATCCTAAGTACTTGCTTGCTCACGGATTCAATTTGCATCATGAATTAATGCTACCAGAAGTGACAGAACTGAACAAAGTAACTTCCCTTCTCTGCAAACACAGAAACCCTGCTATCTGCTTGCACAGAGTTGCAAGGTTTTCCATGTTTTTTTCTTGCAAAAAAACATGTAACCCCAAAACAATCCTCCAAACCCTCCATCCTTTCTTTTTTCACTCCT
The DNA here is from genome assembly GCF_001604755.1 of Lepidothrix coronata. NCBI lineage: Eukaryota > Metazoa > Chordata > Aves > Passeriformes > Pipridae > Lepidothrix > Lepidothrix coronata. The sequence continues at coordinate 6,283,043 of NW_016690198.1, read as the reverse complement.
GCCACCCTGGCAAAAAAATCTCACCTCTCTTTTAGAGAAATGAGCATGCCTTGTTACATGCTGCTCTGTAACTATAGGAGCAAATCAATAGCAGCTGAATGCCATCTGCTTCGGGCAGCAGAACAGCACCAAAAGTGTGAGCAATGCATCTTCCCTTATTGAAAGGTTATTTTATGCAAGTAAACAATTCATCGTCTTCTTGCACGCTTGATGCTCATTTACCACTTTTGATCAATAAAATATGCAAAACAACAAAAAAATTGAATCCTAAGAGTAGTTCTGATGCCAGTGTGATAGGTAATCAATAACAGGTTTCTGTTCAGTAAGGCAGGCAGTAGGGTAACTCCTTTATTGTACGAACCCAGGAGAAAGTGTGGAAATGTGTCTTGTTACCTAGATAATGCAATAACAGAGTGAGAAACACAACTTCTATTCTGTAAATTAAAAAAAAAGCGCAAAACAGGAAGCACTATTTTAATTGTATTTTCCCCCTAACTATGCAAAGGGTACTAATGCCAACTTGCTTGATCATTCGTTGCAAAGAATCTGCTGTTGTATGGTTGATAGAGCTATTCTATTATTAACATAGATATTTGGTTAAATAATAGTCATTACGAGACAAACGTTGGCCAACAACCCCAATCTGTTTCTTTTTGAAGCTGCTCTACTTTATTAAGCCTCAATTTTCAATGTATTTATGTTTCAGGTGAACTCAGTTTTTCTGTTAAAAACAAACTGCTATGGGAATTTCTTTTGCACTGTGTTTCTTTTAGTCAGACCACAAACTGCCTTATTACATTAAGCCTCCTGACAATTGATTCAAGTAGAATACTTCTCTCCCAACAAAGAAAACGACATCATTTTTAGAGATATTGCAGAACAAAACCTCCAATTTAAACAGTTTCCTAAAATAACACAAAATACTTGAAATAATAGTTGCTACTCACAAAGGCTCTCTACTCTAGTGAGCCAAGTATCCTTATTAAAAAAAACCACCTTACTCTCCTTTGAACAGCGATTTTGCAGATTGTATCACAAAGCCATAAATTAAGCTGCACACTGTATGTTCTGATCTGCACTTAATACTGCATTTTCTTCAATCTTCTTTCCTGATTGTTTCTAGAAACAAAATTATTTGGGTATGTGGCCTTTACATCTGAATTGGTTATCTGAATTGAAAAAAAGCTGGGTATTCTTCTGTAGAAGAATATCTTATACAGGGCTTCCATTTTAGAGAATTAATCAGTACAAGACTTAAAAAACAAAAAAAACTCAACACCCCTCTACTCCCCCATTTTTCTTTATATTTGCAATGAAAGACACTTCCCAATGTACTGGCCATGGACTTGGGGAAAAGATTTATTAAAGTGAAACCAAGCAATACTGAATAAAACCCGATTTCACTATAAAATTAGAACCAAACACTAACTTGCAGTCAAGCAGCAGCACTTCTACACAGGAGAGGCAAAAAAATCTCTTGTTCATGGTTCAGTTCTCATAATTCTTGCAAAAACAAGACAACTGGAAGAGCATATCTATAAATCGACTTGTATAGAATTTTTAATGTACTTATTGGTAATTTAAAAAGAACATATTTGTACACATGGAAACAGTCCTTCTGACCAACCTACGAAACTTAATGAATGTAAGATAGGTTTAGGTTTGGGGTTTATTCAAATCTGTGAATTACAGGCAGATTTGTAAGCAACAGTTCAAGATTTTTTCTTTATAACCTTGGAAGACCTCAAACATTTGTGGTTCTAACAGGCAGCTGCCCTTGCTACGTAACATAGCTTGGATCATGCTCCTTCTGCATCCCTTCTTCAAAAATGCTTATGAGTTTATATGAACTCCAATATACAGTTTGAACACATTTATAGAAGCCAAAACAATTTTGATCAAATTAATAATACAGAACATAGTAGTGAAAGTGCAGTAGCTTGGAGTCAATGACCCAACTAGCAGCAAGGGTATAATTTAAAGTCAGAAATTTCCAGTGCATGCACCGTTAGCCACAGTGAACCTGTTACTGCTCTAAAGGGAATTGTTTGCCTCTTATTAGATTTTCTACAGCACAGCCATAAGTGATAAATGTACTGCTGTACTCACTGTCAAGTTAATCAATGCTGCCAAAGTTTTGTTGACCTAACAGTAATCCATAAAGTGAGCGGCATTTTCTCTATCCCTATGACATCTCAGTCCTCAGTGGGGATACAAATCTTACAACAGCTTCTTAAAAAAAAAAAAAAGAAAAAAGAAAGCAAAGCAGGGGGAAAAATGATATTTTCAAAATTCTGTCTTTAAATTAGCTGACTGTGAGAATGCTTTGCTTCTCTGACAAATTGCTTAAAAATGAAGCCCACACAGTGGATTCAGTTTGATGGCTAAAATACTATCAAATGGATAACTTCACAGAGGATAAAGTCTTGCCTACAAAAAAGAAGGTAAAAAACAGCTTCAGGAGTCTTTCAAGGAAACAGTTGTGAACAGGATTTACATGTAACTATAGATTAGTGTACTTGTTCAAACAATACACAGTGTAGCAATTCTGAAGACAGTAATGTGAAAACAATAATAAAAAATCACCACCAATAAAACCTGTCTAATGCTGAGTCTAGCTGTGATTCACAGTCCATGAGAGGCATCACCACTGGAAAGAAGAAAAAGTCAGGAAACAATCCTTGGTAAAACAAGCTGCTCTATAAACAAACTGCTGCCATGCTCTCACAAGCAATTATAGACATATGAAATATGAATTGCCATTGATTTTTCTTCTAGAGGTCACTCTGCTCCATGTTTTACGAAGTCTAGGCATTTATTTGGGTGGCAAACTGACAAGTTTTTACAGAATTAACGGAGCAATGTAATCCTTGCTCAATTGCAGGTACTTCATTATGGCTCTGTTCCTTGACACTTGTCCCTCCCAAAACTCACCAGCAAGGGAGTCCTTGATAAAGGTGAGGAACAATGCAATTACTTGTGAAAAGAAACCATCCTAACTTGGTCAGTGAATGCTTATTTACCTTTTCTGTGCTGATGGCAGACAAGGAGCATCAGCTGGACGGCTGCATTTGTCACAGCCATAGCAATTCTGCAGACAGTGTTCTGATCTGGCTAAAACCTCTCCACATTCTCACTCTTGAAAGAGGGATGACTTCTTCAGGACAGAGAAATGAGATTGCAATTTAGCTTGCTAACAGAAGCTAAATAACTATCTGTATTTCTCTTAAAAAATATCATAACAGTGAAATAACTGCAAGAATGCTAAGATATTCTCTATAAATCTCATATTTTTGAAGTTATATTCACACTTGGCAATTGCTTGCTGTTCCTCACTCAGCAACCAGAGAACTACTTAATTACGGTCAGTAAACTCCATAAATGAGGTTGAAATTGAGAATCACAGATTCATGACACATATATACTGGCATTTTTAGACAGCAATCTTCTTTACTTCTATTGTTCATTTTGGCACAAATATTTGGCCTCTGGGTTTCCCATGCAAGAAGAATTTGCAAAAAGGCTGTGTTGCACCCCTCCTTCCCAATGGTTATTCTGTCTCTGAAGGCTCTGGTTTACCCTACCAGAAAGCCTTGGCAACTGAAGCTAAGGTTAAATTGTTATTTAAGTCACATTCCTTGGTGCTTCAATGAAAAGACAGAACAGTACTACCATACTGTGGTACAGAGAGCTTAATCAGACTTAGACTCTATGATGAGCAAATAAAAGTGAGTATGCCATCAGTGCAAGTATGTCTGAAGTATGAGTGCCCCAAATTCAAAGCAGATGTGGACATAATATAAAGGTTCAGAAACAATTTACAACAGAACTGAAATTTACAAAACCCCTCGCATTCTCTGCTGACTGGCCAATGAGATGGTCAAGACACGACCATCAGAAGACAACGCTATGACTGATATGTAGATTGAATAAACCAGTCAAAGGCACAAAATTGAAGTTTTAGGGGAAAAAACGAAACAAGAAAAGGTTGGAAGACGCAGTTGAAAGAATGTGAAATTGAAAGAATATGCTATATATGTAGAAAGGATAATATGGTAGTTGTAACCGGTAAATATACCACAGGGAAAATAATCTACATGACTCCATCCACATATTAACAAATATAGCTTCTCCACGTGTCCTGTCTCACATTGGACTTCTCTCTGACTTCCTTGGTGAACATCACCACTTTGTAAAATTGGGCAAAAATAACTGACCAAACTAGAGAAATTTGGATTCTTTTTGCTTCTCCCCCCACCCCCCCAAATTTTATTTTAGATGTTAGGCCTGGTTGCTGGACCTTTTCACTGAAATCTGTCTGTACTTGCACATTAATGATATCGTTCTTGAGTATCTGCATTGGACCACAGTTATCAAGAGCCTTCTACATCATTAGAGGGCAAATTCATCACAAAACCCACTAATCTTTATTTCCAATACTACAAAAAGACACCAATATATTACGGTAACTTACTCTTGCAGTACATGTCCTCACGATTCCTGCATTTAAAGCAGGATAACTAGTTCAGGTCACATAATTAAACTTGCCTGAATTCGATTAATTTTTTAAAAAAATCCACCTATGAAGCAGGTAAGCACTACTGCATGGCATATTAATACAGTATCATTACAAAAACACAAACTGATTCTTAATCCTGAAGTTATACAACTGCTGCTGTTCAAAAATATTCGCATAAATCACTGCACGACCTTGACTCAGCCCAAATACAGAGAAACATCTGATGGGATAATGTGGAGATGGCAGCTTAAATGCTGGTGGCTGCAAGATGTAGACTCTCAATCCTGTGCATGGTCTTTGCTCCTCTGTAATTTCCTCTGGCTTCATGAGTGCTTTTGAAATGTTACATGAAGAACCTCCTCCACCGAATGAGGTGTGAGAGCTGGATTCCACTCTGGAAAGCTCACTTGGAGATCTGTATGCCTCGACATCTGGAGAAACTAGGAGAAGTTTCACTTGTCTAACTTCTTCATGATTCTTTGGGGATATACAGAATATTCTTCAGAAGCCAGTATTACAGGGAAGTTTCTTGGAAAACCAGTTATTCAGAATACAACTGTGATGTAGTGGCTTGCCAGTAAGGATACAAAGAAAAACACCGTAAATGGCCCGTGTTGAAAGTGTCTGCTAAAGCATGTCTGTTATCATCAGTTCATGAGCTGATATGACACCATCCTATCACAGTTATGAATGCTGAATTTCTCTAATGATGATGATATTCCGGAAATAAAAAATATGAAACTCAAAAAATGGAGGATGAACTCCCCCAGTGAGATACACATAACTGGAATGACATTTTCTCAGAAGGTTTTATTGGGAAAGTTATCACTGACCTTTTCATTTTCCTAGAATAGACATACCCAGTGGGTTGCAACAGCATAAGAAATAAGATTTTTATCCAACCATTTTAAAACTCTAATTCTACAAAAGCAGACTCCAGCCACATTGCTGCTGTAAAGGCCAGAGATGCACCCCACAAACTGATGTTCTAAGAGAGAAGTTTTAAAAGTTGTGGCAGCTAGTATATTTGTGCTGTCAATTTATGTGAATGCACACAGAGCAGCAATACAACTTACCTCACCAAGGTAGCTCTGCAAAAACTGACTTAAAAATTAGTCTGTTTAGTATGTAACAGAATATGTGTGTCCCCTCCTGCTTTCTTCTTGATGGAGTACATTACTCCAAAGCAGAATATATAAAACACACATCAACAGCCGAACCATCATGTAATATTTTTTGAACATATTAATACTCAAAGCCTGTGAGTTTATTTCAATATCTAAGGGGGCAGAGAGGCATTCTCGTCATGCTGATGCACGCGTTGTTAAAAGGCTGGCACTTAAAGAGAGTATTCAGGTGGTTTTTCTGTTTTTTCATTATGAGAAATATATGGAGGACCCACGTGCAGAATGACGTTTACACCATGTGAAGCAATGCAATTTGGCATGCACAGACAGCTGTAAGAAAGTAACACCCATCAAACAAGTCTAGATACATATGATTAGGGATACCCTCCCTAAAAAAGAATCAAAATCCAGTGCACCAGGGCTAACTAAGTCTCTACCGAACACAGAGGTTACTGATTACTAACATAAGCACACCACACTGAGAGATTACCAAATCTAAAGACTCAAACATTGTACTATATGCAGGGCTTTCTTATGCTTTAGACACAATTAGAGTAAATCTTGCGATTGGCTCTGAATTGTAGGATCTGTGATATTCCCTTGTCTTTTATTTTTGTATCACAGATAAAATTTTCCTTTATGCTTAGTGACTACTCTCAACTCTATTTTGTTGAATCAGTGCTTCTTACTGCTTTACATAAAATTTGCATTCATTGAGAATGTTAGTTCACTCTNTGAATTAATTGCTCTCAATTAATCTGTTCCACTCTTTGATAGCTTATTTATCAGATTGGGAAAGATAGATTTAATGGTGCTTGCTGGAAACAAGTTCTTTAATTGGAAATACCTGAGTGCTTAGCTCACTTTGTGCTCTAGCAATTAAGGACAATTTGGAAAAGCGTTTTTCCCCCTACTATTGTCTTCTTGATTAGATATCCAAAGAAGGAGACAAAACAAATGACAACACCGCCTAGCAATATTGGTTCAAATAAAAGCCCTGCAGCTAAATTACTTACTATGAGAAATGTGAACCATCCCCATCAATTCCAATGCTGTGTTACATTCATTTTGCTGTATCTTTGCCTCCCAAGTAGGTAAATGGCAAAATTTCTTTCAAAATGCATAGCTCTATGCTTGCCTCTATACAATTATCCCTTCCCACAAATAAGCCAAATCAACAGAAGAAATTATTTTTCTTGATTAAGCTCCCACATTTCTCTTGGGATGAAACAAAACAAACAATTAATCTTTCCTTATTTGTTCTCAGAAGAACCTGCATCCCTTAAATGTACGATACCAGGGTACCTGTGGCAGGCAGTCGGCAGCAATTAGGCTTGTGCTGAAAACGAATGGACTAGAGTCAGAATGCCTAATCTGCTGAGAGTTTCTACAGGAGGGCAAGGTTAGACCAGGAAAATTCCCTTGCTGTGGAAATACTGTTAAAAATTACCACCTGACTTCAGCATAATTAACAAGGTTTGGGAATTTATATGAACTGAGTAATTGAAAAGAATTAGCAAGAGATATATACATTAATCTTCACCAGTTACAACATGCCTAATGAAATTAAAGGTTCTACTTCTACTTCATGCTTTGTTTCTGCAAACTTTTTTCATCTAAAGAAGAAGTATATTAGATAAAGACAATGATAATTATTAGAAATTGAAAAGAAGAAACTACATCGCAAACCTCAATTTTTACATCAATACTTCTTGAACATTTTCTTATGTATAATTCACAGTATTTACCATAAGTGACTCTGTGAGTTTTTTATTTTGATGTCCATGTTTTTAAAGTCAACAGAAAAAATCCATGTCAGTTATAAATTTAGGCATTATTCGGTAATGTGTATTTGTTTGTAAATGTACCTTCACAGAAATTCAAGTCTCAGTCAAGAAATTCTACAAAGAATGGTTTTAGTGTAAAACAAGGTTTTTTATGCTTAACTAAATCCATATTATATTCAGATTACAGACACAATAAGCAGATGAAAAGAAAAACAAAGACAATCAATGGTGATGTGTGTGGAGATAGACAACGTTAGTGAAGATAACAAGATAACAAGCCTTTATTATTCTCCCAGGCTACCCATGAGCACAGGACCTTCTCCCCTTAGTTCACTCTAAAATCCTTCAACATATCTTTCAGAAAGGAGTCATGCAGGATTGCATAAATGACAAGAAAAGGCAGCATACACACATACACATGGGAATTATGTCTAATGCAGGAGAGTCCAATTTACTGCAGAACCAAAGGAGAAGGCTCACTGACCACCTTTCCACAACCTATCTGAGGAAGACTAGTCACTAGTTGTCTCCTCCTCCACTCACCTGCCTCAGCTACTGACAGAAGCTCTTACTTCCTTAAGCAGCCCTTCTCACAAAAATCTTTTCTGTTCCTATGCTCTTTCCTTTCAACATGTCTAAAGCAGAAGGTCAAGAATTACTTATTTCAGTATCTTTCTGGTAAACCCTTGCGATTAGTTCCACAGGCTGGTTTTTTTTTTCCTTCAGAATGGTCTGTGCTAAATGATACAAACAATGTTAGACAAAGTTATTATGGCACACTACAATCAAGCTTTAATTCAGCTTCCCTATATATAAGGATTTATTTAATGTTGCTTACATATGTAGTCTCATCCTATACTACTCTTTCCCCCAGAATGGGTTCTTCATCCAAAGCACAGAATGAATGGTTCAGCATATATTCCATATTTTGTTTTCTTCCTCTGGCCTCCAAGTGTGGCCTGTGCCTTATATGCAGATTCAAATCCTGCTGTAAAGATAGAATTCTTCACTTCTTTATGAACTTTTTTTTCCCCTGGCCCTCATGTGCAATTTATAATTGTGTAAAGAATATTTATGGTCGATTTTTACTCACACAAAAAGTGTATGCAGAATAACACTATCAAATTACATAAAGTCACTGATTTGGCAAACCTAGGTCTAAACTACATGCTAATTTAGTGCTGTACACTACTGAACAACCTTAACAAAACACAGTGTGTTACATTACACAGGCAATAATAAAATACTTTTTCACTAGAAAATAAATTTTTCCCTTCACTGGCAATTCATTAAGTAATTTTACAGACTAATTTTGAATAAAAACCCCATAAGATTTAACTTGCCTTGAATGTCCAATTTAAAAAAGCAATAGCCATTCGCACACCAAAATATAAAAATTACCTTATGATAAACAACACAAAATAGGAACTGAAAATGTGTTTGAAATGCTATTGGTTGATTGGAAAGGTGGGAAAAACTTGAGTCTTTCTACCATACTTCAGGTGGTGATAATAAGACTCTGCAGGAATTACAGCTCCCTCCTTCTTTCTTCATTATAATGGACAAAAATTTTTTGACTCCCCTCTGCCTTCCCCAGAGAAGTTCAAACAAATCTATTAAATATCAAGGAAAAAGAAAATTTAATGCCTACACATCAAACGAGGAGCTGCATTCAGGATAAGGAAGTTAATCACTTTTTCCTTCATCATGGCTAAATGAAATAAGGATCTCATACTTTATATGGCTCTAGAAGGAATTATGGCTATTAGAACAGTTGGTCATCAGCAGACAACAACAGTGTGCCAGCACTTGGGTTTTAATATCCCCAGCTCTGCTTTAACAGGCTGTGACTTCCTAGACAAATAATTTCTTTCTCCCTCTTAAAATATCTTGCAGTCATTCTGAGCATATGCAGGTCATGAAAGAGACCATTTCTCACTGTACAGAAATGCACAATTAGTACAGTCTGATGTTCATCTTAACTTGGGCAAAAGTATGTCATACAATATCATTATGACACACAGTATAATGAAAAGAGAACAAGCACTTAGACATGGCTTCTAAACCTGTCATGACTTCCAATGTAAATTCTGCATTTAACTGAGAAAAATTTATTTTGATCAGCTCTAACATGTAAGACTGAAATGAGAGAGAAGTTCATGCAGCGCAGTTCTATACAGCAAAACCAAACAGACTATTGAAGACAAAGGAAAAAAAAAGAACCATAAATCAAAACACAGCAACACTTGAAAAGCAAAAAAAAAATTAACTCTTAAAACACAAACCAGGCAATTTTCTAAGCATGTTTGAAAAATGCCTTGAATAGTTCTTCAGGAAACATCTCTGCAGACAAACAATCTTTATAAATGTCTCTCCTTTAAATTATCTATAAATTTATTTTACTTTTACGTTTTCTTTTGCTTTCTGCTTCCTCTTAACAAATATGCAATCCTGCATGTGTCAGGCACAGTCCTTTAAAATCTACAGACATCTAAACCCAGCTATGTATCTGTACCACTAAAGAAACACGTATGCACAACAGAATCTTAAAAAAGCTGGTAGCAGCATTGATGGATTTAAGTTATTAACCGATCAAAAAAAGATGGATGGTGGTCTGCTTTTCTTAATCTACATCATCATCTAGATCTATTTAAAGATATGTGGTACACTAACAAACTTAGTTAAGGTTTCGATAAAATCAGTAGAATAATCTGCCCTGTTACACTGAGACTGTATCGATCAATAAAATCACTTGTACTAGGAAAGTACTGTTAAGTACTGACAATCCCAGCCATTAATATTATTTAACACTCTGCTCACAATCTTTAATGAGGACAAAGAACATTTTGTCTTTTTATACTTATCATATCATTGCTTTTAGAACTCCTTACAGGTACAGTTCAACCTTGATTACTGCAGATTAAATGGAATTAGAGAAGGAAGACACTGAATAATTTTGGATAATAGAGAGAATTTTCAATGTGATTAATAGATGTGGGTGATTCAACAGACTTCCCAGTTAAACATCAGTTAAATCTTATTTCATTGAATCCAACTTTTACTTGCAACTTTCTAATGCTAGACTCTTTCTTCCCAATGTATTCACCTGAATTTAAAATAAAACTGATTTCCCCAAACAGCAATCAGGAAGATAAGCATCTGTTCTGGACTTGATGGGATTTATTTTTTTTTTCTGCATATAAGCCAATTTGGTCTTAAATTAGTTAGAAATAGATCCCAACAGCGAATGTGCACATAGGACAAAATGAAAGACTGCCTGTGCAGAAACCTTTGTGGTGCCTAATGAATGACAAAAGGAAGTCAAAGTGCTTTCTATCCAGCTCCTGCTCTGAGATATGGGGAATGGTCAAACAGAAGCCTAGTGGGAAAAAGCCCACAGGTCAGGCACACACAGAAAAAGGTGGAGAAGAATAAAAATAGGCCCACATTTTGCACAAAAGTTTTATAGCTTAAAATTTCAACCTCTGAATTCAGCCTTTAAGTATATAACCAATTACCTCCCATGAGTAAAGCATTTAGTCTGAAAAGGTATTAGCCTTTACAAGGGGCTTTGCACAGTGGCATCTGACCTGCATATCTCCTCATTATATATATTCAGCCATGTCTTCTCAGCCATATGATTAACTCTTTTTGCCTTTACTGAAACAGAATACTGATACTGTTCATGATACATACAGGGTTTGGTTCTTGAAAACACATTAATGATTAAACAAACCTAATAACAAGCTGAAACACAAATATGTGTCTAACTATTTTAACTGTCTAATTATTTTAAGGATTATATAAGAAAGGTCATAATGGTTCAGACCAAAGATCCATTTAGCACAGTATGCTATATCCCCAAATGGCTACAAATGGATACCAAGGAAGAGTATAAATGAACAAGACTAACATACGAGACATCTTTCTTCAAAACCCTAGCAGCCTTGAAAGTAATTTCCAGCTAGAGGACCTTCTATGCTCGATACAAACTCCTCCAAAATTTTGAACCAACTCAAAATTTTGCATTCACAATACCCTTTGGCAAAGATACACAGGTATATGGGAATAACTAAATGCTTGATAAAGAATGCCTTTCTGAGAGTATAAAGAAAGAACAATTGTAATGAATATTAACACTGACAGAATGGATAAATGTGATGAATGTGAACTGCACAGAAATAGAATTTAAAAAGCTGAACAATCATGAATAGTTTTAAGATCATTTTGCCGCTGCATTTTCAAAATTAAATAGTAAGCAACTCGATTTATTTTTATTGGCCAAAAGCAAACAAATGTTTCATGAAAGTGCACGTATCACAGAGATCTCAATACTTCTAAACAGCTCCAACAGCACCAGTTCAAAAACTGCTACCTCTACAGACAATACACTTTTTTCCCTTCTTTTATATTGAAAATGGAACATCAAGAACTGTTCCACTTAGAAAGCACTTACAGATTGCTTCTGATCCTAGAGAGCTGTCAGCTTCAAAGAAATCAAGATCTCCCTGTCTTTATATGAAGTCCTAGTTTTTGTTCTGCCTAGCAGTGCTCAGGATAACTTTTATGTACTACTGTGGGACATTTTTTCCTCCACTTCACAAGGAGAAGAAAATACAGTGAAAAACCATGTACATTTCTTTTCCCCACTTTCTGATCCTACTTCAGACAAGAGAGCTCTGAAGCAGGATTTCAGCCACATTTCCAGAACAGGAGTAATAGGCCACTGAAAGGCAAAGCTCTAGCAAACACACTATGTGGAGTACTTGTAGACTGGCATCAGGAGCCTAGATGTCTCTTAGACCAGAGACATCTCCAGCCTTCTTGACAATGGACAAGGCTATAAATGGCTGAGTTCGCATTCCTTCTTGTCACCTGCAAGGTGATGGAAAACTCTTTTTCTTCACAATTAGATAAAAAACCCTGAGAAACCAAATTAACTCAGTTCCCAGAATGATAGCAAAAAGGGGTAATGAATGACACTCAAAGAAAGCACAAGATTCTTATCCGCAGTTTCAATATGAAATACTGTACTAGCTCCAAAATGCTTTGCAACAGAGTTTCCAAATCAACAAACAGATTCTTTAAGTATTTTTTAACCGAATCCAAAACTTTCATGAAGAAACATCACAAAACTAGATCAACTTAAAATAGTACAAAAGCTTTGTTCATACCTATTGTCCAGCCAGAAAAGGCTATTTATTTATTTATTTAAACATTATTACAACAAATTCTGTATCAATGCTTACTGAAGTAATTAAAGAAAATCATCATGGCCCATGAAGAAATGACACTCTGGGCCAAATTTTCTGTATGACAGTTTTTCTTCTGCAGACATTAACTACAGAAATAGCCCATTTGTCTTCATTTTTTTCAGTTGCAGTTGAACTGTTCTCTGAAAAAAGATTAAAAAATTGCAATATAATAATGGGTGCTTTTCTTCTTTATATTTCTGATGAACTTACTCGTAAAGCAACTACACGCTATTCATTACTCCATCCACTGTTTTCCTAACTCTACCCAGCTGGAAACTAAGAAAGTGAAGAAGTATAGGATTGGATTCTAATTTCTTAAGAGTAAAATTGTAACAGATATGGTTTTACTTATGTTTTTCAGGAAGGATTGGTAGTTAAAATATTTTTAAAGAGAATTGCATTTTGAAGAATACTGAAGTATAAGTCAAAGTGCTACTCAGATTTCCAGATTATTTCCTTAAATGGAAAACAAAACTCTAGTCCAGTTTCATAAACGCCATAATTCATTTTTAAGATTTGGATTCCTGAAACTGCTGGAATGCTGAAGTTCATCAAGTCTTCAAGTCTCACAGCCAAGCAGCACTTTAACCGATCTTATCTCCAGGAATCAGGACTGTTCTCTTTGTAAAAAGTTCAAGGATAAATAAAAGGCAAGTATGTTTTCTTGACCTCGGCCAAGAGAGAAATATTAGCTCTACATATTAACTCTGGTTAGAGACATATGTACATACAGACCCTACGTACATACAGAGCGCTTCAGAAGGTCTACAACACACTGTTTTATATCAGAGCCTTGCCAATCACATGAAGAATTTCTCCAGGTCACCCAGACCACATGAAATGAGTTACTATCCTGAAGCTCATCAAAAATGGGCCTCCTTCAAAATCTCTCTCTATAAGCAAATAATTTCAGTGAGGACTAGCAGCAGCCACACAGTCTCATGCTGAGATATGGGTGCCACTTCACAGTGAATTCTGTTAAAGATGCCTGTTATCTTGTTGGACTGATGATATCAGCAAATGATGTGATTTCTTCTGCCCAAGGGGGCTAGAAAATATCTATTCCATTGAACTTTAAAAGGCAGACCTGTCAAAGGGCAAGTCCCTAGGGCAGACACACTGGATGGCAATAACATCCAGCATCAGCTTACCAGGACAAGAATATGACCTAACTTCAAATTAGTAGAGAGTAGGTGGCTAGATCAAATTCTTCCCCATTACCAATTCACTGGAAATAAGCTCTGTAAAAACTGCTCTTCCAAGAGTACATCATATAAAATCTATTTGTAACAAATACTGCTTTAATAACCAATTGGATAAGGTCCCTCCAGTGCCGCCCTTTGGAATCCCAACAATATCTTCAATGTCCAAAATAAAAGGACGTGTTTACTTCGTGCATCCACAAGACGACTCATTCAACTTGTACCCAATAATAATTGTGGAAGAGGGAGCTTTTCAAGTGATTTATATCTCCTTTAAATACACTTCCAAAACAAATTTCATTTCTGTAAACAGTCAGTTCAAGATTATACAGTGGATGAAAAAAACTAAACAATCATTGACCATCTGGAAGCTACAATGCTGATTATCACTCTGCCCCACTGTCTCCCATACTTACCTTCTACCTTCTGGTACTTTCAAGCAAATGTATTTCTCCATGCTCACTACTATCAGGAATCACAGACTTTCAGTGCAGGTCCATTTGGCAGCCCTTCTCAAATTATAGGCTCCTTATAAAAACAGCTACATAAAATCCATACCTTCTACCTTTTCTCAACACAAAGCTCTTCAGGAAATGCATCAAGAAGAAGGTGTTTCTAACCATAAGCAAGGATCATCTAAGTTCTAATCTTTTTACAATCTAGAACTACTATCAGAGAGATTTTTGTCAGCAATAGCATAATCCAATGATTCATTTTACAAATTTTAAATCAAAACCACCTGTCTTCTCATCTCTTCTGTATGGCAAGCTACAAGCTCAGATATACAAGTAAGCAACTATAAAGTTACCTAGTTGATGGCCACCACAAGGTAACTAGAGCTGGTTTAGTGTTCTTCCACTGTCAGTAACAGGCATTTGGAGGAGACTGAGGGGAGACCTCACTGCAGTCTTCAGTATCTTTGTGAGGGGAAGCAGAGGGGCATCTCTTCACTCGTGACCAGTGAGAAGACTCGAGAAAATGGCACGAAGCTGAGGCAGGACAGGTTTAGGTTGGATATCAGAGAAAAGTTTTTCACCCAAAGGGTGGCTGGGTACTGGAACGAGTCCCAGAGAAGTAGATTCAGAACCAAGCCTGACAAGAGTTCAAGAAACATTTGGACAATGCTTTAAGGCAAATGGTGTGACTCTTGGGGTGTCCCATGCTGGGCTCAGAGCTGGACTCGATGATTCTTGTGGGTCCCTTCCAACTCAGGATATTCTACGATTCTATGATTTTCTTATTTAGCAAAGACTAAATCAGGTCAACTTAAGTTCTGTGTGCTGTAGTTTAAGATCATGCACAGACACATTTACCATGCTCAGAAGAGGAGCAATAGCCTATTCTTTCATACTAATCTGCTTGAATGTTTGGGGCCATATTCTGTCATTCACTTATCTTTGCATCTGTTTCCTCATTAATAAATTAAACATAATCTTTCTTTCCTTTTGTCAGTCAGTTGATTGTTCTCAGTATTCACAAGGGCACTGTATATATTATTATACATGCAGTTGAAATACTATGCATATTAGTGCTTCTAGTCAATTGCTTCACAGTATTAAAAACAAAAGTTGTGAATTCCAGTCAAACTTGGAAAATATGGAAGTCACATAAAATAGTACAGATAAATCATTCTTTCACAATTCCATGAAAATTGGTCTACTACAACAAAAAAAATCCCCAGTCAGTTTTTTAAAAACGTAAGTAATAAGCAATCTGATGAATATTAGTTGGCAGTGGATACTGATAAATTTAGGAAAATTACTCTTTGTAACTTACAATTTAATAATATTTGTTTTTTCATAATTAATAATTTTTTCATAATTTCTTCAGAAAGATATAATGAAATGTTTCTGAGCTCCTGTTCATCCACCACAAGAAACAAACAACCTATGCTGAAAGGATTTAAAAGGGCGGTTTCATCATGAAAAGGTCACAAAGTAACAAGGTCCTGGCAACTGCAGCACCTTCTGGCTTAGGCAGGGGAATGTCTTGCTTTCTTTATTATTTGATAGAGACTGATTATACTATCCTCATTTCATATAATAAGCTTTATCTGCACTGAACTATTGAAGGCTACTTAATTAAAAATATATTAAGAACTCAACACGATAAGACTATGCCAGGTACAGGTCTGTAATTGACAGCTATCTGCATGGCATTTTACCTCTTTCCTGTACAGGTTTTCAGGATGCAAAGTGGAGCAGAAAGAAAAAACGTATTGCATAACAGAAATTCTCTGAATGTAACATTTGTGTAATTGTTCAATCTTTGCATTAGGTTCTGGCTTCTTTTATAAAAACAGTTAATGACTGCCATGGCTTCGTAAGAGTTTACCAGCGGCACAAATGGCTGGCTACTAGTACCACCACTGACTAGTGACACTAGTAGCCAAGCTGCTCTTACAGAATAACTCTCAATAGTACCACCTGAAAGTATGTTTGTACTATTTTACACAGATGGTGTTAAAATAAAAACAGACCATGTCTTCTGAAATTGTAGCATGTTCCTACACTGTGTCTTGGAAAATGCTTGGCCGTATTAAAAAAAGTCTGATAACTGAAGTACCTTAAAATGAACTTTTCATTGTCTAAAGCAAGGCTCTAATTATTTTAAAAATTAAAATTTCATTGATGATTAGTTCTGCTTTCTGTTAGCAGACACAGAAATTAACGACTTACAAAAATATTATGACTTTTCTTCTTGTTTTATTTAGTATGCTCATTAGTACAGATATAACTTAGAGGCTTGTTATGTTTTAAACGGATGATGTCCAGCAGTCCCTTCCAACCTAAAGCACTGCATATTCCTATGACAGCCAGTGGTGATAGAAGAGAGGACGAGTTAATTAAATGTACAAGACGGCACAAGAACGAGAGTTGACTAACTCTTCCAGTAGGGGGGGATGTTCTTTTACAGTTTATCAGCAATTAAAAAGTGATAACCCAAATTACATGTGCATCTTTTAAACAAAATCAACCGCATAAGACAAATTGGTACATGTGCCTTGGTGGCAATTATCTCCAAAAGAAAGTTGCATGAAAATCGGAAAAAAAAAAATTCACTGCAAATGGCTGATGTGAGTAAAAATACAATATTGTCACTCTTGTCTTCCTCCCAAAATAATTATGTTTTGATCTAGATAATTTCTGTGATCCCCTTCAATAAAACAGCACCTACATTAGTACAGCTGAAGGTGCAGTGAACTGGGAATATGTTTAGACTAACATCTTCATCTGGCTTTGTCACCAGAAAAACAGCTGTGAATCTACACCACTGGACATTTTTTAAAGCAATTACAGTGACAATAAAAATTCTGCTTATTAAAAATGGATGGGATTCATTACTGATATATTTAGATATCTGTATAACTGAGTCATTCCTGAAGACTCCTTTTATTGTCTTTATCAAAATCAGAACTCATCTAGGTAGAATCTATGACTTAAAATACAAATTTCCAAATCAAGTTTAATATGGGATGAGGGGTGTCTATTTCAACTAGATGAACAATTCATGCACAGGCATATACAGTAGAGGGATATGAATTTGATGAGGTGATTCTTCCCTAGTCTGTCTAAACAGAGGTGAGCTAAAGCCTCCTTGTACCTCTTCTGCAACACTTTTGATCAGAACGACTTTGAAAAGAATAACATTATTTTTCCCATTTTAGGCAGAGGAAAATGAAGTACTAGTAGGTTCACCAAAGTCAGTCAGCAGCTTCCACAAGAATTACAAAAAAAACCGCAAAACAGTCTGGTTTTCTAGCTGCTAGCCTAGCTAAGTGAACAGAAATCTTTCCTGCTGGCTAAGTATCCAGGTCATTTCCCACCTCTAAAACTGCCCATCAGTAAAGCACCACATTTCACACCTTCTCATGCTTTGGATGCTAGCACTCTGAAAACAGATGCCACTTTTACTTTAATAGGGCTGTGAGGAGACTCACTTGCAAGTACAACTCCAAGCCTTGTCGTCTCTGCTCCAGGACCTTAGGGACCCAGTTTCTCACATGCTTTGAAGGGATCTCTGGAGTTCTTATGAACTTCTTGAGCTGCAAACAAAAAGAAACACAGACAGAAACAAATTATAATAGTGTCTCTTTGAATTAAGCATGTTTATGTTAGAGATGAGGCAGTACAGGTGAAATAACCACGCATAAAGGACAAGAGCATGGAAATGAAGTTACTATCAGTTCTCTGAAGTAACAGCAGACATCATACCTACAGAGTGCAGCTAAAAATCTCCACGTCTAGTTGCCCTGGACAGCCAAGAGGAACCTACTAAAAATTTTTTGTGACTGACAGCCTGAAAACAAAATAGCAACAACTACATGAGAAAACTAGAAATTTTAATTCCCCATTAGCCAACCTGGGATAATACCTCACAACAGCACTGCAACATACCCAGACACTACCTTGCTAAGTGCAGTGATAACACACCATGACAACTTCTATCTCCAGACTTAGGCAACTATGATCAGGTGTGAGAAGTACAGGCGACAGAGCTAACCATTTCTGTGGAGATCTGGTAATCAGGTGAGCAAAATATCTGTGCTCTCAAATTGCACTAACAGACTGACAGCCTGTGTTTAATATCCTATAAAGAGAAACAGCAAGATTGCCACTGTATATATTTCAAAGAGAGCTCCATAACTATTCCTCTAAAGATAACCATAGGAAAGCTTTTACATATATATATATATATGAGTGTATATAGACGGACACAAACATACAACCCAATAACACTAAAAATCCTCCTGCTAGAGCAACACATTTTTTCAAAACCAAAAAATACTAATGCTTTCCTTAAAACTACAGAGCAAAAGTAAACACTGAAATAGCCTCCATAACATTTTAATAGAAGGTGGCACTAGACATTCTTTCTGTTGGATATTGCCTCTGAGTAAATCTGAGGCAAAGAATGCAAGGAAAGAAACTCAAAATTGACTTTGACATGCATACCCATGGGAGACTAAGAATTTACATTTCATCTTTGAGCTTGCTGAGATGTCACTACAGGAAAAAGCAGTGGCAACACATCAACGTCTCCACAATCACAAGCATCGAAGCTGCAGCAGGGGAACTTCAATTGCTCTGGAAACATTTTGCAACTTCCTTAATTCTTAACAGTGCTAAATTACAATTAAAAGTGAAGTGAGAAAAAGAACACTCCGAAACAAAACTCCAAACCCATGTACTTCAACTGACTGATCTTAAAGACAGAACATAACCACATCTAAATTTTCTCTCTAAATTGACTGAGGATCTTGAAGAAACTATGGTCGCTGCTGTTGCGAACTGTGACAGCACCTGCAGATGAGGAACAAATGAAGAGAATGTTCCAGATAAGTGGAGACAAATCTGATACTACACAAGGATTCACCAAGACCTAGATGCTTATAAGATAAACACTCTGTGACTGGTAACTCAGCTGATGATTAACAATCCTTTCGTGCTGTGTGGACCTGTTATATGTAAAACATCCAAAAAACAATTACTTAATGTGCCAGCATAGGTACTATGTGTAGGTACAAAGCCCATATAGATGTATAAAGAATACATTAAAAGCCAACTTTCTTATGCTTACAGTAATCCAATAATATATATTGCTGCAAATTATTATTACAATGTCAAGGAATATTAACCAAAACAACACATGCATTAGCTGTATTGCTTCACACTTGTCTCTACACAATAAATATTTATCTGAGGACAAATATTGCCTATAATACCTTCCTGTCCATAACACTGTTCATAATGCCTGTCAACATCCTGTAGTTGCTATTTCCTGAAAGACTAAAAGATGGCTTAAATTATCAAGTGAAGAACTGTTTGTCCAACTGTGAAAAGTTAATATGATTTAAAGTGTATACTAATTAATCTAAAATTATAAACAAATTGCAAAACAAGATGTATATAGCTTCAGATTATTGCATATTTCACTGCAGTAGTTGTAACACTGTCACCTTCTAGTGTTATTGTAGCTAAAAAACCCTACCGATACTTAAAAATGTATAAGAAAAGAAGTATTAAAAGATATTTGGGAATAAAGATGGACAAACGTTTGTATTTTTCACTGTTATACACCTAGAAAGAATTTAATTCTTTCTAAAAATCCTCTCCACATGAGAATAATAGCATTTTCGTTCAAACTTAAATATAATACTGTAATGTGAATGGTGCATAATCTGAAAGGTAAGGTTTGTTGCTCATAATCAGGGTGAAGTATAATGGCCTATGAAAACTAGTTCAAGGACGCCAACAGCCATGGATGGTTTCTGTCAAGGGAATAATTTGTATTCCTGGTGTAGCATGGTAGTCTTCAAAAGGTTTTAAACCTTTTCCACTACAGCCAGATTGCATAGGAAGTGGGGCTTTACTTTTTTACACAACTAGAACCTATGAAAGGTTGAACCCAGGAAGGAGGCAAATCCAGACATATTCTTGGAAATGGTTTTGTTTAAAAAAAATAAATTAAGAAAAACCACCAAACCACAGATTGGCATTCTGATGAATTATATGAGCAGTGGAGTCCTCCATAGAATGCCAATGAGGCATGTTCTTCTCCAGTGAAAGGCACAATCTCCCCATCAGCCTTTATGGCCATTTTCTACCACAGTTGTTCTCTACAGAAGCTTTGTTTCTCCTGCTCACTACAGATATCTCCAACACTAAGGGCACCTTGAATATGCATTAAGTCTGAAGAGCCCTTTCCAATTGCCATGTTCTTACAGCAATTTAGAAGGAAACTTACATTTTAAATTAAAGGAGAAGAGAGGAACAAAAGATAAATACCGTATTGGCATGCTGAAAGCAAACTGATGCAAATGCTTTCTCCAGGATTTCTGTAATACTGAAAGCACTAAGCAAGGTTCAGAGTATGAGCTGTTCAACCACACTTAATGAAATTTTACTACAACTTCAAAATGTAAAACTTAAGAAAAAAGTATATTGTTGCCAAAATATGCTGGACGCTTTGCATTTGTACAGGGAACAAGAAAGTCTCCATCTGTTTGCAGAGTAATATGAACAGACAGCAAGTGGATGAAAAGATGAAACAAATTGAAGAGTGGTGTAAAGTGCCTGGTTACAATACCCGTTTTTCAGGTTTGTTTTGCTGCTATTTCTGCAGAGAGAGAAAGGGAGCATCATTTATGTTTTTTTCTGGTATTCTAAGGAGAAGTCTCTGCAAGGGAAGTTACTCCAGAGGAAGTGGTGTACAAGACAAATCTGAAAGCAAGATTGCAGTCATTCATGACTGTTATGTGGAGTAATTTTGTAACTCCAGAAATTACAGTGAAGTTGGACAACGACTGTCCCATCTGACTGGACAACTGGGAGGAGGCCAGTTATGTGATGCCATGCCTCCACCACTTCTGCTCCCTGTCCATCCTGCAGTGGGCTGAGAACAAGCCCAAGCGCCCCCTCCGCAACATGAGGATATTATCATTCCTGCAATTGGTGCAGGTGGATGATGACTATGTGGAGCATGTCATCACACCATCTACGGCACAACCAGAAGTCATCTGCCAGGCAGGAGCAGCTCCAAGATATCCAACTGCCCAGAACCTCCATCATCCTGGAGTACCGCAAAGGTGAGCTGCAGAGGGAGTGCCCAGGTGTCCTGTGGGGGTCATCCAGCCCCTGAGCCAGATGAACCATGCAATGTTCCTCCAGACACTGCAGCCCTGGATCCATCAGGAGATGGAGATGTTTGGCACAGCATTGGAGGCAGTCATGGTGGAGGATACCATCCCAACCAATCACAGGATGGATGCAGAGCTGCTGGGCAGGATACTGGGGCTGTCCCTCTAAAACTGCACAGTGACATTCATCAGGAGTGTGTACATGTCACTGTGCAACACAGCAGCAGAAAGGCCCCCTTCCCTGCTGCTGTTGGTGAGGTCCTGGTAGCCACCCTTGGGCTCCCATTGCCATCACTGCAGAGCAAGAAGAGTCCCAGGAGGAGCCAGATGAGGCTGTGCCCAGGCCTTCCACTTCCAAGATGGAGCAGTAAATGCTCCCCTGAGGGGCCACAGCAAACCCTGAAGAAAAGGGAAAGAGAGCCCCAAGCCCTCTCCAGCAAACAAGAGGCCAGCACCGTGTTGGTGATATTGGAATCCCTTGGGACATGGCTAAATGAGCACTGGGCCATCAGCTGGGGCAAATGCCAGCCCTCAAAGCTCCCAGCCCTAACTATCCAACTATCCAAACAAATTAAATGCACAGAAACTACAGGAAAAGTCTCAATGTTACTAACAGTGTAGGTGGCATTGCTATCTTCACCCTTTTTTCCTGGAAGGATGGGTTGTTAATGCTGATGGGTCCTTCTGCTCACACCAGGTACTGTTCAGTTGTTCCCCTAAAGGCAAATACTGCCCAGCTCCAGGCCTGCATCTCTGCAGGTGGTTCTGGGACAGGATTTCCACACGGGGTCTCCAGGGCCAGCTCGTGCCCCCCTGCTCATCACCTCAGGCATGGCCTCCTCTTTACCACACCCTCTGCCCCATGTCCCTGGGCTCTGCTCGCCTACCAGCCTGCACTGTCCAGTGCATCCTTGCTATGGTGCTGCCCAAAAAACCCCTACTGCCTGGAGTCAAAATTTGGTGCTGCTCTCTACATCACCCCCCAGGATCATATCTTCTTAAGGCTGGATTCCCAAGAAGGGGAACTGCAAAGTCTTAACCCTGGGAAGGGACAACTACACATGCAGCAGCTGCCCAGATGGTGAGCAGTCTGGGAAAGGTGGCAAGGCTGTTGCCCTCAATTACAGGTTTTCTTCCTCCTCTTCCAGATCCAGCCTTGGTGCTCACATTTCTTCTCCTCTGCTTGTAAAGGATCCATCTTCGGCATGTGCTTGGCAGGTGGATGCCAAGTGGCTGAGGACACTGGGCTTGCTTAGTTTGGAGTAAAGGATGCTGAGGGGTGACCTCATTGCTCTACAGTTTCCCGAGGAGGGGAAGTGGAGAGGAAAGTGCTGAGCATTTCTCTTTGAGATCCAGTGACAGAACATTTGGGAATGGCTCAAAGCTGTGTCAGGAAGGCACAGACTGGACATCAGGAAGAATTTGTTTACCAAGAGAATGTTCAAACACTGGAACAGGCTTCCTCAAGGGGAGGTCAATGCCTCAAGCCTGTCAGAGTTTAAGGGACATTTGAACAATGCCCCTAATAACATGCTTTAACTTCTGGTCAGCCGTGGACTGCATAGGCAGTTGGACTAGACAATCACTGTAGGTCTTTTCTAATTGACAATATTCTATATTTCTAATTCTAATTCTAAACTACATTGCATTATACAATACTATACTATTCTAACAATAAGAGACGGTATCCTTGGGTAAGGATAAGCACATAAATCCTGATTTTTCCCTCATAATGTTTCCTAACCTATTTTGTTGCATAAATTCTATTCATCTGCTTTACTTTCAATTGCAGGATTACTCTCATCTGTAAAATAAAGCACACATATATTGCAAGGCTTGGTGCTGAGTGAGTTATACTACCGATTCTGACACTGTTGCTCATGTTTTCATATTCAATGTCAACATGAGGGAGAAAATATCTGAGACAGATCTGAATTAAAACAATAAACATGGAATTGAGTATTAAAAAGTGGTGGAGGATACCACTACTGGGGCAAGAAGCACTAGTACGTCCCAATTAAGTTGCAGTAAAGCAAAATGTTTTCTTGTCTTTGGACTTTTGATGGTCAACACACAGACGGGTCAATAGTTGCCTTTTCTTCAGCCAAGTTTCCTTGTATCTATATATCTTACAAGGCTGTCAAAATCATCCACTCTGGCACCAGGATAATGTTTCTTCCCTGAAAGAGATGATTCCTGAGATAATTCAGGACCACCAGCAAACATGCTGGTGTATATAAGCTCCTCTGACATTGCACTGGCAGAAGGTGTAAATACATGTGCCTGTCTTTGTTGCTTGCAGAGGAAGTTTTTCTGTACTGAAGACTAACAGAATCACTCAGAGCAGTTGTCTGTGACCACACCGCACTGCCACTGAGACCTATGCAACAAGAGACGTTTAGTTCACCCAGATCCCAAGAATGAAGGACTGAAGCTCTTTATTGCAGCCCCACTGCTGTTAACAGGCTGCAGTGCTCTTGAAGAATTCTCCTTCACAATAGTTGGCCTCCATAAGGCAGGAAAACTGCAAAACTTGCCTTTCAGCAGCATTCAGTTCAGTTTGGAGAGAAGAAATCATACTTTTCCTTTAACAGTGGTCAAAACATTTAAAGAACAATTTGTGGATAATTAGCCTCAAAAGTACTGAGTTCTCATCTATATTTACTAAGATGATTCAGTAGAAGGTTTATCAGACATTTTATATTATAATAATTGTATGAAGTGCAACAGAGTGAGATGTTTACTCAGTCTTTATCATGTCTAGTTTCTTTGTATACACAACTTGTTTCCTCAGCTCAACATATGGCAGGTTAGCAACACAATTTATAGAACTAACAAATAATTGGATTTAAAAACCCACTGCATTTATTTGCTATTGGAATGTGCCTTATTTTGTGACTTTACAAGAAGACAAAAGCATACTACAGACAGCATTTTAGCAATGTAGCATGTAAACAATAACCAGAAAGAATTAGTTACATGTGAGAAGTCATCACCCCTTTCTACAAAACACAAAAAACTGAGTTAGTTAGGAATTAATTTCTAGAGACATGAATCACA
>NW_016690198.1:6252873-6258442 GCF_001604755.1 Lepidothrix coronata | reverse complement strand
ATAAACCATGTATAACAACAATTACAAGAGAGAGGAAAATGTCACAACTGAGGCAAAATAAAGATATATCTTATCAAGAAAATGATAAATACCTTTTTATGAAGAGCATGGAATTCACTATACCTCTTCTCCACAAAATGTTTCCTTCCACTCATCAACACTTCTATTTTAAAGACCTGAAAATTATAAATAATAAAAAAGAGATTAATGTTACTTGCACAAACAGTACTGTGACATGGCTGTGACGGCACATTTTACCACAGTCATTCTAGTAAGTGGTCCCAAAAAACCCAAGGTGTCTCATGAGATGCAGAAGTACAACAGTGATTAATGTAAGTACAGATCAATCTTCTATTAATAAGTTTGTTCTACAAACATACAAACAGACAGCTTAAACCTGGACTGTATATTGTACATTACAAACTAAGCATTAAAACACTTCCTTTCAGAAATATTCAATACACTTTGAAGTAATTAAAAAAAAAAGAATGGTAGGAACAAAAAAAAACAAAGAAAAAAAAAGTCACCTTCTGCACAGTCTTCTTTTCTTTAAATCTTTTCCTCTTCTTACAACACAGCATACTAACACACTCATGCTTGTTCAGCAAGAACTGGATAATACATGCATTATGTTATGCATGCAGAAGGAGAAATAAATGCAAACACTAGGTTAATTTCCTCCTAAACTACAAATTCATCTATAGTCTCAAGTGGGCTTGTGCCACTATCTACACCATGGGAAAAAACAAAACAAAAGGCAAACATGGCAAATGCTTATTTTCTTTGTATGATACATGTGACAGGTTTTGTTGCTGCCTCTGGAAGGTTGAAAGGCCAGGAAAAGCAGCTCTCTGGACCCACTAATTAGTAGCCACTAACGTGACATTTTTTGAATTCTCAGGTCACCATGTCAGTTCTGAGGGCAAGTGATGAGAAATTTTGAGGTTCTCAAGAACACATAGTCTATTAAATGAAGACAAAATCAGTAGAGAAGTATTACAGGAAAGGTGCCTGGTCTACTTAGGAGTTCTTTGTTTTCCGTTTCACTCAAAAAAATGCTGGAAATAATTATTTCCAGGACAATAAGAAACAATGCTCAGCACAGATGATCACATCAAGACCCCAAACTTATGCCAAATAAAAAGTTCTTTGAAATAAATTTGCAAACAGTGTTTATGCCTGAATGCAGAAAAAAGGGTTTTCTGTCACAATATGCCCAGATCAGATCAGAGCAAATATACAGAAACTATACTGTATAAAAACTTCTATTGTCCACTAGAACCTGCCTTTCAAACAGGTTAAAATGCTGTAGTTTCCATTGGCTAGCCAAACCACATTAAAAACAGACAGCATTTTATTTAATCCAGACTGAAATGCTTCTACCTTTGTTTGAATGCAGTATGGATAGGACTGCAGTCATTTCAGACCAATGTTTACATTTCCAAAATTAGTTTGGATCACTGTAATAACCTGTGCTACATTCTACCTCTTTGAATATGACTGTTTCTGTGTCCTAATCACTGCAAGCAGATGACCTTATTTGAGTGCTTTGACTTCTTTTGTCCCTCCTATCTATTTGGAGTACCCTGGAAGAACAGCCAGGGACTATTAAACAATTTTCCTCTACACATGAAAAAACTTCAAGGCACCCTCAGGAATATGTTGTAAGTTCAGAGTTGTAAAGAGAATCATATGCAAGAGAAAATCAATGTAGGCTTTTTTTTTTTTGTTGAGACTTAATAACCTACTTATATGAGAGGAAAACATTATTTACATCTCATATTCTACACTCTGTAGGACAGAAATAGTTCTGCAAGGAACAAAATGCTTTAGATTGCACAGGAAAGCCACTGCATTGAAGGAATTTCAAGGAAGACTTTTTGGGAATAATAACAAGAAAATATAAAACTAGTTAAGTTAGAAGTGACCATGAGTCTCTAGCTAAGATGTGCAACAGTTTTGAATTTCCTTGATATTAAATCTCCAGGAACTACGAGCACCCCATAACACCCA
This sequence comes from Lepidothrix coronata, assembly GCF_001604755.1. NCBI lineage: Eukaryota > Metazoa > Chordata > Aves > Passeriformes > Pipridae > Lepidothrix > Lepidothrix coronata. The sequence goes on along the minus strand of NW_016690198.1, from coordinate 6,256,429 downwards.
GTTACACCTCAGTCAGCTAAGAGCCACTGATCACTCTAAGTTTAGCGTCTCTGCTGCAGGGTTTGCCAAGCAATTTGGAGAGTCTAAGGGGCTCCTGCCTCAGCTATAAGCACTCCCTTGACACTATTTCATATAACAATATAGTTTTGTGTAAAAGACAGAAAGATACATTAGGTTTTGAGAGAGATAGGATCTCTTCATGGATTCGAAATAGCTATAGGCAAATCTCACACAAATTTAACTGAGCAACTACAGGCCCTGACAGAAAAACAATGTAAGGAAACTGGTGAACATAGATGAAAGTGCCAAAATAAAGACGGAAGAACTATAGGGGGAAAAATGCAACACTGCTCGGAAATTACTTTTCTTGTAAAAATGTTAATGTTCTATGAACAGATAACTCTGAAAAGATAGATGACTTACTATAAGTGACAGATAGCTCAATGAAAAATGCAAGAATTAATCTCTGAGTAAGACAAGCAAAATACTTTTCCCATAGTCATTGAAATACCACAAATTACACTGCACTGAAAGATTTGGAGTTCATCCTGACTGGGACACAAGGGACAACAGATATGAAGACACCACCTAGAAAACTCTACAAGTACTCTGCAACTAGAAACGTCTCACTGTTCTTGGTTGCTGCCACAATAGTTATCAACGATGTCTGCACATAGCCAGAAGATAATTATCCATTAAAAGCATTCTTCCAACAGACTTTAACCCATATAAATGATATATGGGGCAAAAATCTCTGGATTGGATATCAGTGAATAATGCTGATCTTTCGCCTAGCAGAACTGCAGATCTGCCACTGCAATTCATAACCATCAAATCTGTGAAGGAAACTTCAAAAAGAATTCCTAAGGTTTTTGTTAATAAAACAATAAAAACTTTCAGGTCCAACTACAAAACAGATTTACATATAATTTTTTTCCCTTTCCACTATGTTCCAATTATATGGATTACTTTCAGATCCTGGAAACCATTTTCTTTATTTCTTATTTTTTCATTTCTTATTTTGCCATTTTCCTGAACTTATCTGGTCCTTAGCAAACCTCTAATTTTCAAGAAGAATACACACATTTCTTTTCTTGCTGCAGAAACTGGGCAGTACTACACGGTAACTGAACTGAATTACGTATGGGCAAACAATTGGTACTGTATCATTGTGAACTTTGAAGGCAGAAAGCACAAATGAAGAAAACAGGAATCAGTATGATGTACAAGAACTGCCCATGGTGCTTGGTGGTGATGTAAGTGCACATCAAGAACTGTGTGGTAACACTGACACTGCCCCCCTTCAGTTCTTACCTGTGTCACATGCGTACACTGGATACAAAAGGACATCTTTTATCTGATAATCTGATGCAAAAATATGCAGCTTCAGTAACTTAGTCTCAAAAAACCTAAGAGTGATCAGTTTAACAAAAAAACCACAGACAAGAATGACAAACATGTCCATGAGTAGGGACAAAAACTAATGAGATTAGTAATATCTTAGCTTGGTTTTCTATTACATAAGAAATACACAGATGACTTATATTCACTCATGGAAATTACATTAACTACATAATTTATAATTACAGTAAGTTAATACTATCATATTGTGTATATTTACATATGCAAAAATGAATTGCAAAACTTCTGAAAACTTATAGTTGAGAAAGAGATTTGGGGCAGCCTTGTTTAGAATGAGGAGATACAAAAAACAGAAGTAGAAAAAGGGACATTTACAAAAAAGAGATACATTTGTCTAACATTCACCAGGAAAGAAAATCCCACAAAATTCTAGTGTTGTGCTTTTATCTCTCAGGACCAAGCTTACTGACCCTAATCCTATTTCATATATTACTTACAGAAATTGCTGTCTACTCTCCTGTATGGTTCCGAATCATGGGTCATCTACCGCCACCACCTGCGTCTCCTAGAGCGCTTCCATCAATGCTGCCTCCGTACAATCCTAAACATCCACTGGTCAGATTATGTGACCAATACATCTGTTCTAGAACAAGCAGCAGTCACAAGTATTGAGGCCATGTTGCTGAGAACACAGCTGCGATGGGCAGGGCACGTCTCAAGGATGAAGGACCACCGCCTCCCTAAGATCTTGCTCTATGGTGAACTTGCCACTGGCTGCCGCAAGAGAGGAGCCCCGAAGAGAAGACACAAGGACTCCCTGAAACAACATCTCAGCCTTGGCCATATTGAGCATCATAACTGGTCTACTCCGGCCTCCAATCGGGAGGCCTGGAGACACACCATCCATAACGCAGCTGTCTCCTTTGAGAACGCACGTAGGATCACTCTCGAGGAAAAAAGGCAACACAGAAAGAACCGTGTATTGCAGAATATACGACCTAAGGAGTCTTTCTGCTGTGCCTTTTGCAATCGGATATGTCTGTCTCGTATTGGCCTCATAAGCCACCAGCGTGTCTGTAACAATTGTGGATAGAGCCTTCCCAAATCTTCGTTCACGAAGCCTAGCCACGACTGACTGACTGATGACTGACAGAAATAAATACATCCCTTCAGATGCTTCACTATACTTGACAGACTTTTGTTTGAGGAACAGGCTAATGCATTCGAAGTGTCAAGAAAACTCAACCTTAAACCTTTGTCATGGCCATACGGAAGGAATTCCAGAGCAAATGAAATGACAGCTACGGTCCATGAAACACTAACAGGATTTCCACGTGTTTAGTGTCTCATTATTGTTCAGACAATTTTACATTTTCTGTCTCAGTTGTGCTACAACTACTACTAGAACAAGACTACAGAAAATAGCAGAGATCAAACGACAACTTTAAGCCTATTTCCATACTACTGTTCCAGGGGAAAATAATATTCCATACAATCAGTAAGAGCACATGGGTGATGGTGGTAACCAGAGCTGCATGTAGCCGCAGCAGCAATTCGGCATCTTAGGGGTGTAAGTGCCTCATGGCAATGATCCATACTCCTGAATGCCCTCCACAGCAGAGGTGAAGACGAGGACAGTATTCAGAGCCAACTCAAACTTCAGAGCAGCCTTGATAAAACTGAATCTCACTATCCCCCAGATGAAAACAAACTCACTTATTCTGACTTCATCTTTTGGAAAGCAGGGTAGCAAAACTCAGCTCTGCAGCAGGCACAGGGCAGTTCAAGGGCACAGAGGCTGGCTGACATGGGTCACAGAGGCAAGGCAAGGGAAATCTCCCTTCTGCTCTCCAACCATATTGCCCCCAGTTCTAGTTCTCCTTTGTCTAACACCCAGTGTTTACTTTGGGTTATTTCCACCATGTCCAGTAGTTGAGACTTAAGACCGTCTGTTAACTAAGCAGGTTGCTTAAAGTCATATCTTGTGTCTTCTCTTGCTCTTCCCCTCCTACACAAGGAGTCCTAACATGAGCTGCTGCACGGTCTTCCTGTAACGAAAGGGCCCCCTTTCTGCTGCAGAACTGGGAAACAAATTGGGCCACAGTGAAGAAGGAAGCAGTATTACCCTGAAGAGACCAGTTTGCTCCGCTTGGTTTTGCTGGGGTCTTAAGAAGACATGAAAGTGTCTGTAAGA
>NW_016690198.1:6222325-6252149 GCF_001604755.1 Lepidothrix coronata | reverse complement strand
TGGCTTTGTAAACACTGATCTTGGTGCTTTTCTTCAAGTGTTTATTACGCCAGACTCTTTTGTGGAGTTTTCCAAAAGCACTGTATGCCTTTGCTAACCTGTTGTATACCTCTCCGTCGATCTTAGCCCAAGTACAATGTACTAAGCTACAGCAAAAGGACAAAAGTACAGATTTTTATTGACTTTGGAAATCAAAGCTTGACATTATGGAATTATGACATTGCTTTCTCCAGAGTCTGTGAAGGAAAAAGACCACGACAGAAAAGTGAAATATTCACTACAGGATTTCCAGAGAGTATTCCCAACAGCTCCGGCCTGTGCGAAGCAGTTACCTGACCCATCCCGGCCCAGAAAAGCAGCCTCATTGTTTTTATAAGACACAAAAATAGATTTTCTACTGCAACACAAGCCCATTCAGAGGACAAGTATGTCATTTCACTGACGACTTCTGTTAAATCTCATGTTACTACAAGTTAACTTGGGCTTTCATTGATTAAAAGAAAAAAAGAAAAAGTGTACATAAGAACAATCACAAGCACGTGTTCTTACATGTTTTTATAAATGTGGCTCCTAATTCAAATGCCTCCTTACAAAGTTATGCAACCCTCAGCCATTTATTTACTGAAAGAGTTTTCTCTTCCCTAACAGTTACCGGTGTTACTGGTACCAGTATCTACCTAAATCAGATTACAGTCTCTTCAAGAACCTTTCAGCGTGCAGTTTGTCTTTTCCACCAATAATACAAAATAATTAAGGATGTTCCATCTCCTACATTCTTTTGCAGTATGGGGCTCTCCCTGTCATAAAATGGCACAGTCTTAGTAGGAATTATGTTCAAAAGGCATTCATAGGAGTCAGGGATATTCTTTCTGAAAATGGCTTTTTAGAAGTGTATGTCATATTTCTTAGGGTTTAGAGGGAGAGGTAGTAAAACAATTCATACTGCAACCCAGTCAGGTAGTTTTGTAATTCTTATAACGTGGGAAGCTCGAGGGAGGCTTCTACAGAGCTGCCACTGTTGAATGAAAGAGTAACTGACATGTAAGAGTAAGTAGTTTTCTGATTTTTTCAACTCTCTTTAAACCAATCTTTTCTAAACACATGGTTCATAAAATCCCATAGGAACTTCTCTGTCATTTCCTGAAAAATAACTTACTTGGCTTTCCAAACTAAAAAGTCTCTCCCTTGCCAGCGACACACTGGCTATGGAAATTTGATTTGTAAGCAAACCAAGATGCTACAAGATCTGACTTGGTTTTGGTATTTTTCTTTATTGGCCCTGCAGAGAACTACTGTTACAGGGATGACAGTATTTTAAAATCTCCTTGTCACTGTGGTCACCTATTTGGCTTCCTTACAATCAAACTTAAGGAAAAGTGTGTTGATCTTTTACTGGAAAAGGAAAAAGTTTATAACTCATGCTAAAGCCTATGGTTATACAGACAAAAAAAATAAGCCTGATCTGTTCTATTTGTTCATCTGGATCATCTCAATGTCTCTTATTGGAAATGTTCTAGTAATAAAACCACCATGAGGCTTTTTATGGAAAATATGAGCTTTCCAATAGAAATGGTACATTGGGATAAAATATTAGAATACTGCACAAAATAACTGATGGCAGAAGTATATTTACAAGAAACAGATTAATTCTAAGTTGGATAAAATAAACAGAATCTTCTATTTTGCCATAAAATCCTTTGTTATTTTATCTGGTGAGTCTGTAACAAGCCCTCTGACTTCCCAAGGCAGGATGCAAATCCTGACCCCAATGATAGTGCCCTCTATATTGCAGCCAACTGGCTGCAAGAGGCTCCTTTTTGTGAGACACCAGACACAAGACTAAGTTTTTTACTAGAAACTTTGAGTCTGTGTTACTCTGCTTGCACTTGTATTTGCTGTCTGGAGAACACCTGGGTGACCTAAGACCTCCAAAGCACAGTTTTGTTTATAAACAAAAATGAAAAGGTGTCAAAGAGCACTAAAGTATTCCTAAAGTATACCTAAAGTATACAAGCAGCAGGGTGATGAGTATTTCAAAGGAGCTGACTTTCTACTGTCTCTTTTTCCATGTTATGTCCACCATGGTATATGAAATCAGCCTTTTCCTTTGCTAGTGACTAACAAAACACATATGTACATGAAACACAACAGTATTTAGTCAAGATACCATATACACAAGCTATTAAAAACAAGCTCCACATTCTTCATGGTGATTAAATACCAGGGCAAAGAAATAATGTATATCCACCTTGCATCATCTCTTATTAGGGTCTCTGCAGTAATCTATCAGAGAAGCCACTGCTCCTCTTTACCTGTCCACATAAGTAGTTCATCCAAATAAATTTTTAAGAGCAGTAGTCAAAGGAAGTAGCTTTTATAAATGTCTGTGCAGCTTAGCAAAGATCCTTCATATATTACATTTAAATATTGGGATTAGCCTATCTTCAGTCCCAAAATGGAGGATTCAAATGCTATTCTGTTAATAACAAAGATGAGCAGTCAGGATCTATGTAACATTTTCAGGCACTTCCTTTCAAAGAGTTAAATCATCCAAACTTTCATTAAATTAGCATTGGTCTGGCTTCCAAAATGGAGACCAAATTAGCTCTCCTATTGCCTGCCATCTGTGTTATACTTGCATTGAACTGACAATGCTATTTCAAACATCAGCATCTGCTACTGGAAAGAAGAGTCATCACATTAATTTACCAAAGAATGCCATCCTGCTCACTAAAGGGTTCCCTTGCCAGGTCAATCTCTTTGAATGGTAATTCAAAGCGGGACAAAGAAATAAGCTCAAATAGATATAAGACAATTTCATTTCTTACTGGACTAAGCCTGCTGTGACTGAGACAAGACCTTAAACAGGTTACCAGGATGTGGTTATCGACGGATCCAGCTGCAAAAAACCAGATCTTTCACATGCAAGGAAGGTGAAGAGAATGGAAGCAACAAACTCTGTGCAACTGCTGAAGAAAATGCAACAGCAGCTACCACAAACACTGCTCAAAAATAATAACATACTATTATGCCCAAATAAGATTTAAATTTTTAAGCTTCTGAATTTACATACTGTGATTAACAGAGCATTCATATTGTAGTTGGCTACAATATAAATAGTTGACTCTACACTGAATGTAGATATTTCTGAGCGAGATATAAGATAGCTCAGGTACTGGTGGCAACATTAACGTTGGCAGCAGCATGGGCAGCACACACTGCAAAACTCATGGCAAAGTTTGGACAGAGCTCACTGCTAGCTTGGCTCTATCCCAGGTATGTCTGCGGGAACTGCAGTCAGCAAGGTCCAAGTATCATGCAAAAGGAGCAGGGTGAGTGTAAAGTTCAGAGTACGGCTTGGATTTGACTTGAACATAAGGGAATAACACAGGGAAGAGAGAAAAATATTTCCTAATTTGCTTTCCTTTGAGTTACAGTATAAAACACAGAATGCAGGTAAATCACAGATACTTCAGGCAGAGAACTATACTGGCAATAGTGGAAGAGTTAAGGCAACATAGAATCTGACTTAAAAAGCCATGCCTGAGAAAAGGCAACATTTAAACCACTTACAGAGACTACCTCCAGTACAATTATGTCAACAGATTGTATAGGCTCAAAGGCAGAAGAAATACTAACACAAACCAATATCCAGTACAATATATATAATTAAAGCATCCTATTAACAATTTAGCAATTCAAGACTGAATAACCTATCAGAGAACACTGGTTGTACAATTACATATTTATCATTTCAAAGACATGAAAATTGATTCAGTGAGAATTATGTTATTTTGCAACTGGTCTCTCAATCACTTGGAATATGGTGAGACAAACATCAAGTAATTACATGCCTGAACATGTATTCAGCCAGATAAGATATTATGTATCCAACATATACCAGAGACATTTTAAAGAAGTTATAAAATGAGTCTGATGCTGGAAAAGTGGAAATAAAAGCATGCATACTGCAAACAAAGCAACAGAACACAGATGACTGAAAACTGTGCTAAATGTTCTACCTGCTGTTTGCTGCTTGAACTGAAGATAACAATGTGCCAATCTCTTCAAATGTTAACTAGAAGCATCAGAATCAAATAATACTATTAACAGGTGTAAAAATGTATGACTGCCTTTTATTCAATGAAGAAAAAATATAAAGACACAGCCAAGCACAGATGACTAAGGAACTAACTTCACTTGAACACTCCAATAAAAAAAGCTAGTAGATTCCTAAAAACAGCACCGCGAGGAAACATTATCCATATACTCATTTCAGCTGAAACTTAAGAGTCACATTTCATGTCCTGGGTTCTTGGGTGTAAAAGAAATACTCATTTATTACACTAGAAAACTCTTGATGTTCATCACCTACAGATACCGACCAAGTCACCTATTTAAATACATACAGACTAAATTCAGTTGGACAAATTAACAAATACTATCAAGGAAAAAAATTACAGATACTAATAAGAAGTCTTACAGGTACAACATGATACTGTTACAGCATCTGCCTTATTCTGAGGTTTCAAATTTTCTTTTTGTTTTATTATGAACTTAGGGATCAAATTTCAGCATTTTCCTGGCTCTCACCTTTTGTACTGAAGAGAAAAACTAGTGCCACTTCTAGTCACACAACACACTGCCATAAATAATTTTTTTCAAATATTTTTCTTTAACAAAGGCTCTATTATTGTAGAACTCCAGTGCCTCCCTGCAGAAGGAATGTAAACTGCTCAGTTTACTCTAAGTTCTTAGTTGCAGCAAAAACTGATTCTCCTATGTATTTATAGAAATTGTCACTTCTCTGTTTACAGGTCAGAAAAAAATGCAACTTACCCTATCCTACAGGTGACTGAGGTTTCATGTTGTCTTCAAATGCCTCAGCAAGCAACTATTCATCTTTCTATACAGCCTCTGTCTCTGCTTACCATTGCTTTCACTCACATCAAGGGATCAGACCCAGCCAGCACGGGTTTAGGAAGGGCAGGTCCTGTCTGACCAACCTGATCTCCTTTTATGACCAGGTGACCCGCCTGGTGGATGAGGGGAAGGCTGTGGATGTGTCTACCCGGACTTCAGCAAGGCCTCTGACACTGTCTCCCACAGCATTCTCCTGAAAAAGCTGGCAGCCCACGGCTTGGACAGGGGCACTCTGTGCTGGGTTAGGAACTGGCTGGAGGGCCGGGCCCAGAGAGTGGTGGTGAACGGGGCTGTATCCAGTTGGCAGCACCAACAACTAGTGGTGTCCCAAAGGGATCAGTGTTGGGCCCAGTTCTATTTAATATCTTTATTGATGATTTAGATGAGGGGATTGAGTCCATCATCAGCAAATTTGCAGATGACACTAAGCTGGGGGGGGAGTGTCAATCAGCTGGAAGGCAGGAGGGCTCTGCAGAGGGACCTGGACAGGCTGGAGAGTTGGGTTGATTCCAACAGGATGAGGTTCCACAAGGCCAAGTGCCGGGTCCTGCACTTTGGCCACAACAACCCCCTGCAGCACTACAGGCTGGGACAGAGTGGCTGGAGAGCAGCCAGACAGAGAGAGACCTGGGAGTTTGGATTGACAGGAAGCTGAACATGAGCCAGCAGTGTGCCCAGGTGGCCAAGAAGGCCAATGGCATCCTGGCCTGGATAAGGAACAGTGTGGCCAGCAGGTCCAAGGAAGTGATTCTTCCCCTGTACTCAGGCTGGTGAGGCCACACCTCGAGTGCTGTGTCCAGTTCTGGGCCCCTCAGTTCAGGAAGGATATTGAGGTGCTGGAGCAGGTCCAGAGAAGAGCAATGAGGCTGGTGAAGGGACTCAAGCACAAGTCCTATGAGGAGAGGCTGAGGGAGCTGGGGTTGTTCAGCCTGGAGAAGAGGAGGCTCAGGGGAGACCTCATCACTCTCTACAACTACCTGAAAGGAGGTTGTAGCCAGGTGGGGGTTGGTCTCTTTTCCCAGGCAACTATCAGCAAGACAAGAGGGCATGGTCTCAAGTTGTGCCAGGGGAGGTTTAGGTTAGATATTAGAAGGAATTTCTTTACAGAGAGGGTGGTCAGACACTGGAATGGGCTGCCCAGGGAAGTAGCGGATTCTCCGTCCCTGGAGATTTTTAAGATGAGACTGGATGTGGCACTTAGTGCCATGGTCTAGTAACCGCAATGGTAGTGGATCAAGGGTTGGACTTGATGATCTCAGAGGTCCCTTCCAACCCAGCTGATTCTATGATTCTATTCTATGATTCTATATTTTTACAGGTAAGAAATCTAAAGGGGTAATGAAGGGGGACATTCACCTTGCATCAGCTAACTCCTGACCCTCCTGCTTCATGCTGCAGCTCAGACACACTACTGTTATTTTTTATTAACATCTCAATAACATCTGAAGAGGACCTGAGATGGAGGTAATTTAATAAAATGCATTATAGGAGTCAATGGCAGTGCCAGGAGCAATTAGAATAATCTAATATTTTCCATTACAAGACTGTTCTCAGTTACTTATAGTTTTGCCAACCTTTAATTTTTGGGCTTAGATTTTCTGTATCAGGTATGTGATCCAGAAAGAAAATATTTTTAGAAAGTTACAGCTGAGACAGTCCAAACACATACTTAAAGTAAAATATATTTTACTTCACCTATGCCAAAAAACCCAATCAAAAACCCAAAACTCAATCCAAAACAGAACCCAAATCATTTCACTCAAATTCCTCCAAGATGTGGACAAGAAGACCAGGAAGACATCTGGGAGGCAAATTTGGCCAACTCATAAACTTCTGGAAAACTGCCTAACTCCTAACAAAACTTTGCACAGAATTATGTGCATAATGCAGGTTTTCCAATAGTATCAGCACTGCTTGTGCTCTGTTATTTTTACAGTGTGTCTGACCTGACCAAAAGTTTAAGGCATCTCCACAAAGTTAGGGCAAATTTCAGGCCTACAGAACTCTTTTTCTAGAGTTCAGGAGCAGCTATGATCTCAGGGAGCAGAAAAACAGCTGGAGCACATTTTAAAGTTTTTACAAGAAAGAGATGCTGGACAGGAGTCTGCTATGGCACAGGGAAACAACACCTGAAAATACCATGCTGCATTACCCTTAAAGTAAGCAGAAAGAGCAGGAGGAAAGGCCTTTAGTCTGAAGTACTCCTGCTACTATAACCTTAAAGGGAACCCACAATTTTGTTGCATATGAATCAGAAATGTATGTCATTGCATTTACTTGCTCTGAAAACCCTTTGGTAAAACACAGCATCCCTCTCCCTCCCTCCACTACTGGTCGAGCAGCTGGATGACAAAAACTTAAGCACCTCTTAGTCTAGAAGTCTGTATTAGGGACCTAAAAGCACCACATCCATTGGTCATATGTCTGGGGTAGTACTTATACAAATTATATATTTATTCTCTGTTGACTGATCAGGGCTAAAAGAAGAAAAAGGGAAAACCATTAGGAAACAATGGTTGTGAATTTAAATGTTCATAGTGTCATTTAAGCTTTTCACACAATGCAACCCAGCATCCCTGCACACACCCACTTGGAGCATCAGTCACACACTCCTTTTCCCCACTGAGTGTCCCCTTAGCTCAGCATGTGGGACTGACAGTGTTGTAGCAACATGTGAACAAAGGGGCTACATCCTTAGGGGCTCTTTCCATGTTAGAACAAAAAAAAAACCTTTAAAAAGGTAGAAAAACATATGTACAGAAAAGTATGGCCTCGAGATTAAGGCAAATAGTAACATTATGGTCACTTTTAGATCAAAAATTCAAGTACTTCACAATGTTGAACAATGTATTTCATGCTTTTCTCTAGAAAAATCTACTTAGAGCATTGTGATTGGGCAGGATTCAAAGGCCTGAGGTTAAAAGCCCAAGCCCCATTCCCATATATTTTTATTTTAATATTCAATTATTCTAATTCTATTTCCATATATTTCTTTGAAAAGAATATTTTCTATCAAATCTTCCATCCATTCCTTTTAAAGAACCAATAAAAAAATCACTGCATGCAAAGCTCACCCAATTTTTCCAGAAAAATAAGACTATCACCAGATCTGGTGCCAAATTTGGCCTATTTAATAGTTTCATCAGAAAGTGTATATTACATAGACCCTGGAGCCGGGGGCCCAAGAGGGAGTGGAGAAAGCCAAAACATGATAGGACATGACCCTGCACAATCTGATCTACATTGGCCTTGTTTTGAGCAGGAGTGGTGGGGGGAGTGTGCCTGGACCTCCATGGGCCCCTGCCAACCTAATTGACTCTATGATCCTAAGAAAGCTCTTTCCAAGGCAGGAGGAAAAGTAAAAAGATGGAAAAAAAACTTGCTTCCTTTTCCATGCTCATTTTTTGGAAGACAGTTAGAAGACTCAGTTATACATTCATGACTTTCCTGTCACACGTTTTGCAGTTTTATGTAATCAAGCAGCAATTTGCCCTTCAAGTTTGCAGAGTAACTACTTTGAAAAGTTAAGTTTTTTCCAATTTATCAAATGAGATCCTGAACCTGCTATTTCTGTGAAGATCCTGTTGCAATATTTTGAAGAAGGCGGTGGGATAGGAGACAATAAATATTCCCATTAGATTCACACTACTTGTCTTTTTAAGAGCTTTTGTCTTTCCCACCAGAGACAGGAAAAAAACCCTCAGGTCCTGAAGTTACTGTCCAAACAGCAATTTACTCACAACTGACAAATTCCTTCCAAAATTACAAAAAATGCTAGTTTGTTCATATGGACATTTCAGTGACCTAGGAAGGAATCTTGAGCATGCCTCACCTTTCTGGTTCTCTCAATTTCCTCTGTGACATTGGAAGTGCTTTCTTACACTTTTATTATTTCCATTCCAAACAAGGAAAATATTAGCTTTTATGGGTTCTACAAACAAGACTGAAATTCCTTAGATTGCTGGTGATCTAACAATGTCTTCATTGCTCTTATCACTGCACAGTACAGCACACTGCCTATAGCACCACCAATAACTGGAGCTCTCCGTGTGTCATAAAAGTTTCTGGATTAGTCAAACAGTTTATCAGATTACCAGCATTCATTAATCATAAACTTAAAATTACACACTGATTAATACATGTATATAACACAATGAAAGTTACTATTTAATCCTATTTTTTGTGATTAGGATTCAAGGTGAAGTTCCTAGAGAAGCCTTTTTATGTTCAGAAATCCTTCAAGCCATCAACCTATGTTGAACTGAAAGTTCAGCAACATTTTGTAGTAAAATGAATGCAATATCCAATAAACAAACTGTATAAATTTACATAAGGAAAACTCTCATTTTCCATCTTAATCAAAATTGCTCCACAGTGTAATAAAAATCATAGGATCTATGCTCCACTGATGCCCACCAATGCAAATTGCACAGACTCATGCAAAAGCTTCCCAATTCAATGAATGCATGCTAAAAAGCAGCAGAAGAGAGCATCATGACGTGAAAGTAAACTATTATTAAATGTGCAGCATGGAAGTGGAACTGTACTGTTGGTTAAAAATAAGGGTCTCCAAAAATGCTGAAGATGTTAAAATAACCTTTGTTAGGCCCAGTGTCTATTTAGCAGATAAATGAAGCAAAGACTAATCTCAAAACACTACAGAAGAGCCAAAGATACCTGAATGATCTTTCTCATCAAGAACCATCTCAGTTACCAGATGAAAAAGGAAAGCATGTGAGAGACAAAACAGTAAACCAACCATCTTGTAGGCACAAGCTTTTACATCCAACTAACAATATACAACTGTGAGATGATAGATTTATACTGCCAGATCTGTATACATTTCAAAGTTGTTTAGTTTTTGGTGGGTTTTTTTGTTTGTTCGTTTGTTTGTTTTTTAATTTTAAGGTACCACAAAACATCTTGTTATTAACGAACACCCTGTGCTTAATACATAAACAAATCAATCAATAAATATATACATTGCCTGCTTGCAATAAGAGGCATTTAAAATATTCAATATATTGGGAACAGGCGCCTGAAAATAATTTTCATGTTTTTCCTTGTTCTTAAAATGGGAATTCAAATGCCTTACATTTTTGGTGAAAAGTCCCAGTAATGACTAAACAACAACCCAATACCTCCTGTCTTCTATCCACTTCATAGAAACTGACTTGCAGTGCTCTCATACCAACGTCCACAAATATTCTTCCACAGATTATGGTCCAGACTAAAATAAGAACCTAAAATATGTTTCCTCTTCCCCTACCTTGCATTTCAAGGTATTTTAATCAGTGAAAAGTTAGCACTTTCTAGACTTTTGTTAATGTGAAGAAAAAGGTTCTCTGACTAAAAAAAAACTCAAGTGACTTGCTTCTAAATCAGATTTCTACTGTCCCCTCTCAAGACACCTATTTACATGAAATCTCTTATAGTTTCTCTGCCTGTATAAAATGCAGATGCCACTGCACATCAGGCCTGTGTTTGCCTCTTTGCACAGACAGTCCAAAACAGTTTTCCTGATCTGTTTCAACTTGAAATGTTGTCAATATATGGATTGTCTTGCTTTCTAATTCAGTGAAAAATCTAGTTTTCCATTAGTCTCTGCCTTTCTAATTTTCGATACAGCTTTACTAAATGTAATTATTAAAGGCAGATTCAAGAAAGCAATTACTGAGCTACTGGTTTGTATCTCTGAAGTCTTAATAAGGAACAAGAAGTTGAAGTGACAGAAACACTGCAAAATCTGTAAATTAAAAAAAAGAAAGAGAGCCAACAAAAAATCAAATGAAAACAAATTTGTCTATATATTTATTATGTACAATACAACAGAGAAAAAAAAAGAATACCATGGAAGACTGTTGTATGTTTGGGACAACCTCACAACTCTGTTACCACAAATGAGTTTTAATCTTTTTTTCACTGAGCAGGGTATTAAAATTGCAAGCGTATTTCAGAACTGTTACAGAAATAGCTCTAGGAAGAATCTTATAAATATCAGATCAAGAATAGGATTTTGAACAATGGAAAGTGCCATTCTACCCTGTTCATTTGGGGATTTTCATCATATTCTGGAGGTTACAGTACTTGGAGGTGGTGTACTGGGCTATGAGACATATAAACTCACTTGCTAGTATAAGAAACTAAGTATTCAAAGTAAAATAAAACTCATTTTGTAAAAATTAAAAAAAAAGTAGAAAACACACAGTAGATTGGTCTACACCTACAAAATATTCTAAAGCAGAGGCAAACACTAAGTTGCAGCAGAGCCCTCTTGCTAGCTTCTAGAGAATTTCAATAACCATTCATAAGATTTAAGTTCAGACATACAAGACTGCATATAGAAAATTTTCCTGCTTTGCAATGATCTCCTCCATCCCACAAGTCAATTACCTCCCCTTCTTCCCCCCACAAAAAAGTGGGTAATATCCTGGTCACAATGAAGTCAGTTACCAAAGTCCCACTTAACAGCTACCCCTTGACATCACTCTTTTTATGACAATTATTGTAAGCACACTAATGCTGTTTGGTTATTCTTTGTATCAAAAAAAGTGACAATGGTTTTTTATTTGTAAGGCAGAAATACTGGCTCTGAGTGACTTCATAAGCCAAACTAGAAATCAACTCAAAATAATTTTCTTATTTATAATAAGCATCAGCCTACACAGAGCTTTCCAGTAGCCTCCCTTTCATAAGAACAGTTCATAATACACAGTAAATTAATTGAAGTATGCTAGCAGAGTAGCAATTCATCACTAAGCATCACCTACTTAACATTCCATTGTACTTGTTACAAATTTACAATGGCAGATAAACACCTGGCCATTTCCTGTATACAACACAAGGTAAGCCACTCTAAATAACTAACAATATAATGGAAAGGTGCAGGTATGACCTGATGTCTGAGAAATCAGGGAATGCATGTAATTTAGAGCGGTTATGCTTGTCTCTTCTTGAGCAAGATTCATGCCAGTTTCAAGAAACTCGTTCTAAGTGTTCCAGCTGAGGGCAACTGTTGCCTGAAAGTCTTGTAGAAAACCCTTTAGAGACGCAAAGGTGATGGTAACCTGAGAGCCCAGACTGAGGATTCCAGAAGTCAATGGGAATTGTGACACCTGCTCTGAATTCAGGCCTTTCAGTTGAGACATCCTGGTCTCTATGAGCAGTACGGCCAATAACTGGTGAAGACCCAATCTTCAGTACCTAAGCATTGACCTCATGGCACATGCACAAAACCTGACACAGCAGAAGCCCAGTATTAGATCTCAGGGCTCTTGAAATTTTCTTCATACAAATTATGCTCCAGTGTAGTGGATAAGAACACTAAAGCATGATATTATTAAGGTAGCAAAGACTCAAATGGGTATCATAGAATCACAGAATGATTTGGGTTGGAAGATCATGGAGTTCTAACTTCCCTGTGGGCAGGGACACCTTCCACTAGACCAGCTTGCTCACAGCCCCATCCAGCCTGGCCTTGAACACTTCTAGGGATGGGGCATCCACAGCTTCTCTGGGCAACCTGTGCCAATGCCTCACCACCCTCACAATAAAGGATTTCTTCCTTCTATCTAATCTAAACCTACTCTCAGTTTAATTCCATTGCCCCTTGTTTTATCACTACATACCCTTGTTAAAAAGTCCCTCTTCAGCTTTCTTGTAGGTTCCCTTTAGGTACTGAAAGGCTGCAATAACGTTACCTTCTCCAGGCTGAACAATACCAATTCTCTCAGCCTTCTCCCATAGGAACAGCGCTCCATCTAACTATTTTTGTGTATCTTCTCTGGAGTTGCCCCAACAGTTCAATGTACTCCACAGATCCTGTGCTAGGGACCCCAGAGTTGGATGGAGCACTGCAGGTGAGGTCTCACTAGAGTGGAGTAGAGGGGTGAAGAGCTTCATTACACACCTGTATACACATGCCCACACCATCACACAGGGATACCTCCTCAGCAGTCTCGCCAATGGACAGGAGAGCAAGACGGAGTGCACCTTGGTATCAGTGACGTTGCTACTACAAGTAGGCTGGAGTTCAGATCTCCCTGTTGACACATCAGCAGGTATTACTTTATATTACTAAAACCACTGGCTTTTTTTTTTTTTTTTTAGAAACAGATTTCATTTTACTAATGTATATTTAGTTTCTCTTCAAAATCATATCTTCCACATTTTGCTTCTTATATGGCAGCAAATATGGTAAAGACATTTATACTGCAGAGGAAGGTTTAACCCAACCCTCAAAGATAAAAGGCCAAAGACAATGTTCCTGTTCAAACAGTTTACATGTTTATCTAGCCCCAACCACCTATTACAGAAACCTCCTTTTCTCCCACAAAACTGTGCTTTGGAACTTGTGTTGTAAACTCCTAGTGGTTAAAATTGGAACAAGCATGTTCGACAGTAGTAACTATAGTAGTAATAAGGTCTCTCTGCTTCGTACTAACTCCTACAGCAGTTGATCTTCATTGGAATTATGAAGCATATTAAAAAACTCTTCAAGTTAGCAAAAACCTGCACATTACAGCTACAATTCCCCACTATGGAATATAACTACTTTCATATTTAGTCCTCTATTGTCAACTTTGAAAGTTTTTTTAAGCTTCTTCACAATTGAAAAACAACCTAACCAACCAAAACACCTCCATTTTTTTATTCTGTAGTGAAATATTGAATTCTCTAATGCTTTGCAAGAGTATGTTAGAATGAATAGCTATTTTACCTATTGTACACTGCCTAGGAGAACATTTTTAATATTTACATGGTCTTCCTTCATTTTAACATAAAGTAGGAACCAAAATTTAGTATCAAAAGACAAGAATAAAATAAAAGGTAATTTGTAAATAGGCCATTCTGTTCAGCGCTGTCCTGTAATATAAAAATCCTTTTTATTCTCTTCGGCCTTTTCAAATGATTTGACTTGTACAAGTAAGAGTCATTTTGTTGCACGCTTATGAAAAATGAAAAATCTTGTCTGTAGCAATATCAAATCATTTATACACAGCAGACATCAGCTGTCATTTCTGTCTATCCCAGCAGTACACCCCCTCCTCACAGTTCTCTCTTTCGTCTAGGTGAGCTGTCAAGTTTCTAGTTTCTGACGTGTATTTACATCATTCAATGACATCTGACAGTAGTGAAAGGCCACAGAAAACTGCTTATTGATCAGAACAAAACTAGTTGACGGAACAGATGAGGTTGTATCACAGAAATGCAGCCACACTCAGGTGATGACATTTTGCTCCCTTGTATACAAGTGCTTAATGGAATACAACTTCATTATATCATGCCACTAGTGCTTAAAGAATTGCACAGTTCTCATGAGTGTTTTGTCTATGCGGTGATGAGGACAATCTATTTGTAGTGGTACCAATGTATTACTAACCTGTTTTGCTCATGAACACTTGCAAAGTACCGGCCAATGTGTCCTGATGAAAATAATAAGAGACACTGAAGACTCAATCTTGCCAAAATCTAATTGAGCTGACCTTTTAAAAAAAGATGGAATTACCATTTAGGGAGCCAGATCTACTTGAGATTTAGTTCTGCAGAATTCTGTGCTGCTTAGTAAAGACATTTTAAATGACCACTTTTATGCTTGGGACCAGTACAGTTTCCCAGTGGAAGTGATAACTCATCATTAGTATTTCAGAGGTTATTATATCAACTTGTATGAGAGTCTTTCAAACTGTATTGATTTAAATGTTGAAGAGTTCATGGGCAGAGGTTCTCCATACAAAATGTCCTGCAGCTAAAATATTAATTTTCTTATTTTCATTACTTTTTTCTTTTGTTATCTTGAGTAGAAAACTCGTTTTTCACAGAGTGACCTGTAAGGATATAATTACAGCATGCAACCATTTCTTACAGAATCTGTGTTTGCTTCACCAGTCTAATTGGAAAACTCAGAGTAGTCTTAGCATGAAGTAAACTGCAGTGATTCAAAAAAAGCCAGTATGTTACAAGTAGTATCTGAATAACTTGAAATCATGAAACTTCTATAGATACACTGATCACAGCACAGACCTCAGAAGAACTTGCTTTCCATTTCATATCTTACAGAAGACAGAAGCAGTAGGTTTTTGTTTCAAAGAGAAAAATCCAGAAGGAGAAAAGATGCCGATGGTCTAAAAGTCTCTCTTCCCAATGGGTAAGTGATGCTCAGCCTTTTTAAGTTAGGCCTTGCATTCAGGCTAACCACTTATAAATGAATACAGTTTTCAGATTCAAAAGAAAAAACCTTTTCACCATCTCAGAGACTCAAAAAATTCTTTCCATTTCAAGGGGAAAGAGATAAAAGACTCAGTTCTCAGAGAAGGCACAGTTTCTGTCAGATGCTATGGTTAGCTGTCAGCATTTGTTTGCACATACACAACACCATGCATATTTAATAGGTACAGATCTAAGGGGAAAATGGAAGATAAAGAAACAGTCACACATTCAATGTATGTAAAGCCAAATGTCTGAAAAGCAAACTCTCTGTAATCTCCTTGAAGTTAGTGGGAAGGGAAGAGGAAGTACTCCAGACAATGGACAAGTATAGATAGGATGCTATTTTATGTATATTTAAGAAACTTTTTTTAGCCCTGAGGTTTTTTTAAACAAAGAAAACAAAGAAGTGTTTTGCATTCTGCCATGAAATCTTTTACTACATAAGCTTTTACTCTTAAGAACTCAAAATTATCAAGAAGAATATCTTTAGACAAGAAGTTGAAGACAAATTACATTTTGTTCCTTCCAAGTCTGGTTCTTGTACTTTGTGCTTATAAAGAAAACAGGAAATTCTCTTCATCTCAGTTGTCTGATATGCATAAATATCTGGGCTCAAACCCTTGACTCTGATAGTGATGATGGCAGCAATTCATAACCAATTATGAAAAAAAACCAAAAAAAACCTAAGTGAACCTACTTTTAGTTTAACTCTGGATCTAAAACTATTTGTTTTATTTGAGGTGCAAAGTATCTGTCCAAAGCACAAGAAGCCCCTCTCTCCATTCAATAAAGTCACCCTGAAAATTTAGGACACACTACTCAGTACTAATAATTCCCAATGGAGTCAGTTTCTCACGAAAAATATGAAGCCATGCATTTCCACTGTAACAGAATAGAAGTCAAGAGAAAAAGAAACAGACAGGCTTCTGACATAAGGATGCACAAATGATGTGCAGAGTTTGAAAGTGAATTATAATGAACACACTTCACTCTTTCAGTTTTTAGATAATGTAAAGTAACTTTCACATCTGATAGTGTTACCACTTAATTCCTTTAAGATTCCGCTTTTATTTCCAAAGGCAGATCCTAACTGTAGCATGCAATAATCCGAATTACTTGGTCATATTTAGGACAGCATTTTAATATTCCTTTATTTCATTACATGAAAACATACATCACAGGCAATTCTTTCTGTTTCAGACGAGAGAAGACTTTTTCTTCCCTGTGAATAATTCACAGAAAGCCAACATCACTTCAAAAGAACAGAAACTGACTCTTTATGACAGGGATATATGAACTGGGTAAATGCCCAAGTCATTGCTCAAAGCATGCCTGTAGCAGTAGCGTCGCTTCTTTCTAGACAGGCACACTTAGCTGAAGCAATGACTTTTCTGTTTTCTTAGTTAAACTCAACGGAGTTAAAGTCAAAGTCAAAAGAAAAAACTAATACTTGGATTCATTATGCATTAGAGGCATCTTTCTTTGTTAGTGGATAAGTATAGACTAGTGCCATAGGCTGTTGTCTTATAAAAGGTTCACAATAAACCAAGAACCTAGCATTTCTAAAAGGGATCTTGAAAGACTAAGAAAAACAAATGCATGTAGTCACAAACACAGTATTTACTAATTTTCAGTAATTTACAGTTCTCTTTCTGTAATCTTGAATCCCAAAACATGAAACACTACAACCTGCATCAATCATATAACCAGATCTTTTCATTGGAAAACATCACTTAGGAGGGCTCCTTTGAGCAGGATTCATCTTTGCACTGAAAGCACACCACTCCAAAGGGTCCCACACTAAGGATCTATGACAGCTTCTGCAGTGCACATCCACATCACTTTTGGATCCCTCCTCCAGCTTCAGTCTTCTTACTCTGCTCCTTGGCAAAATTACCAATTTCTGTTCTGTACAAAGTTCAGTGTACAAGAATTAACTTCCAAAACCAGTACCACACTTACTACTGTACAAGGTAATATGTCTCTTCGTCCTGTCTAGGTGGATGGACTGATCAATTCTCAGTTACATTACTGTTTGGGTCTGTGATATGTTTCACTTTTTTTTTTGTTTGTTTTGTAGTGGGATTTTTTGGGTGTTTTTTCATTTTTTTGTTTGCTTTGTTCTTTTACCTTTTTTTTTAAGTTAAGTTTTTAAAGTTTCTTATGTTAAGTACAAGTATACCTGAATATATTGAGTTTAAAAAAGGTAAATTGATACATCTGTGATTTAAGAAAAGCCTAAGAACCAAAATTTAAAATGTATCTACAAAAAATGATTACATAGAGAAAAAAGGAATCACATGTTTGTTTTAAATCACAGAAATATTGTTTCAGTCAATAAAGTAACAAAATATTTTTATCTTCTCAGATCCTGGAACTTGCTCCCTTTATCTGGTCTGAACATACAAGTGAACATACAAATTTGGTAATCTTGTCACCATACTTTAAAAAATATTTTTTGGATGTATATTGAAGAGAGGTGAGTCCATGTTTGCCCTATGCATGAAGAAGCAAAGGGATTGGTTTTTTTTTTTTCTCCTGTCTCATTCACCAAGTTGCTGTTTGAAAATATAGTTCAGTATGCTGATATTTTATCATATTCCTAATTCATATCAAACCCTTGAACCTTCCAGGAAAGAGCTTATTTCATTCTGCCTCAAAATGGAAGAAAAAGGTGCAAAAATTAATACAATTAATCACTGATTAATACAATCATTTGCCCTAACCAAATACTTCCTTAAAACAAACAAAAAACCCCCACAAATCCCACAAACCTATAATCTCCTAATTATGACTACTCATTTATCATTCACCATCAGAATAAATCATGTGTAGGTCATGTTAAGTAATGTGCTATGGCAAGTATTAGCACTACCTAACTGAAACTAATAATTTCTGTTGCTACCATGTGAGCAACAATATTATAAAGCTGCTGCAGAATTTTGCTCAGCAACCAAATCAACCAACAGCTCATCAACCAAAGAGGTGGAAATACTCGTGTGTTCAATCTTTTAAAGTTATTATAAGAATAATAAAAGATAATAATGTATTTGAATTAAATTTGAAATTAATTTTGGTAGGGATCTGAGGTTAGACAAGTAGCCATGCCATGGGACACTGGGCTGAATGGAACTGGGTTTGATCCTCACCACCACCTTTGGACTTCTCAGCACAACTGAGACAATGAGCTCCTAGAGTCATCAGGGGACCGAAGCATCTCTCTTATGAGGAAAGGCTGAGGGAACTGGGTCTGTTCAGCCTCAAGAAGAGAGAACTGAGAGGGGACCTCACCAATGTCTATGAGTATCTGAAGGAAGGATGGAGCCAGGCTCTTCTCAGTGGCGTCAAGCAATAGGACAAGAGGCAATGGGCAGAAACTGATGCACAGGAAGTTCCACCTGAACATGAGGAAGAACTTTACTGTGATGGTGACTGAGCACTGGAACAGGCGGCTCAGAAAGGCTGTGGAGTCTTCCTCCCTGGACATTCAAAGGTCATCTGGACACAATTCTGAGTAATGTGCTCTAGGGACCCTCCTTGAGCAGGGAGGTTTGACTAAGTGACATCTAGTGGCCCCTTCCAACCTTAAACATTCCTGATTCTGTGATTCTGTGAAAAGGAAAGCAAACTTTTGTCTCAAAGATCAGTTTTGAAGAAATAAAGGCTACATATAAGGGTGTAAAAATATGTTAGGGTTACATGACCACAACAACCAATACACCCGGGGGCAGAGAAAAATCAAGAAAAGCTGTGATTGACTTAAGCCATAATGACTTCACCAGAGATGCAGAGAACAAACATTGCAAGAAGGAAAAACAAGTAGTCTCACTAAAAAATACTTACACTAAAGCTGAAGTAATTTTGTTAATTCAAGTAACATTTGCTGAAAAGATGTTAATAGTTTTTGTGGTACAGGATTACAAAATATGTTATTCTATTCCAATCAAAAATGCAGTATATTCATTTGAAGACATTTTTGAGCTTGTAAGATACCAATTTTTAGACTACTTAAAGAAGCAAAGTATCAATTTTATGAAATAAGAATACAAGGAAAAGATTGATACTATTTTTTACCACTTGTTTCTTCACCATTCTCTCTCTTCCCAGCCATACAACTCTTAGTAAAGAGATCACAGTTAAAGAAGAAACAAAGACACTCTTTACTATAATGCAAAATTATCAATGTAACTTGAATTTCAACAACTTCACCGAAAAAAAGGGAGACAGATACACACTTATTCAAATCTTTGATTCTCTTGTTAGAGTGCAATGTGTGCAAAAGCGATCAGCACAAGTTTTTAGATATTCTCATGAATCAAATTAACCAAATCTCAGCAGAATAACAAGCAAATGCTGCTGCTTACTAACTTGCTATTACTTCTTTTCTGCTCCCATCTGCTCTTGTACCAATATTACTGAAATTAATCACTTTATCCTTACAGAGAGCCTCTGAAGCAAAGATCACAAGTATTACAAATATGCGCTTACTCTCTATCTCCGTCTCACCTGACTCACCATGGTTATTCATGCATTTCTGAAGCAAACTATCACAGACCACTCTGATTTGCCTGAATCAGAAACTGAACTCGCAGGTCCTGGATTTCAGCTAGGGCACGAGATGTTTCTGCTGGAAACCAGGGCTTTCTCCAAAGACTTACACTGAAGATTCTCAAAGGCTTCAAACTATTTTCAAATAACGCTTAAGACGCATATGTGAGCTTCTGAAGGCACAACTGTGGCACAGAGTAACATATGTACATGTACTGCTGCAGTAAGTGTGGAAGAGGAGATCATGGGAAGGACAAGAAAATAAACAGCATAGCTAGTTCCTTCTATGTGCAACGCATCCCTCATTAAGAAATCTCAGTCGAGAAAGTATTGCAGACCACAAATCTCAGTCTTTGTATTTAATTTAAAACTGGATAAATGTCCCATTTAAGAAAGGATTAAGATGCTTATGTCCTTTCATCTTTCTTCAATCTTATACAGAAAACATTTTAAATCCTAAGATATAGATTTCAGGGGAGAGCAGGAGGGAAAGACATATTTCATAACATTGCCACTGTAGAAAAACTGGAAACAGGTGGATCTTATATATTGGTTTGAAGTGACTGCACTGATCATCAGCTAGATGCACAATTAACTGCCTGACTTAGAAGAGCAGGATATCATCAGCCATCTATTTCGTTTAATAGATGCACATTTTAGGAGGAAAAAACATGCTTTGTATCTTTCGGCTAGAATTTTTTAAATGGCCTTCAAGTTCAATTTTGCGAGATATGGAAGAAAACATAATTGAAGGATTTTCGTTGCACATCAACCTGCCTCACCAGACCTTCCAGCCTCTTCCATTGTGTTAGGGCATGGAAATATGGTAGCTACAACCAGAACCACTTTGTTTTCAGCACACTCTGATTTCAGCATGCTGTGAAGACTCTCTCAAAGAACCTCCTGAAGCTGTATCATTAGACATCCAGTCTGTGACACAGCCACGCTTCACAATTAACTTATAAAATGTTAACTATCTTGCATGTTTTGTACAGGTACTCTGAACTCAAAGAAAAAAAAGGTAATTTAATAAAACATTAATAGATTCTTCTCTAGGGTTTATTTTTTTTCAAGTCTGCTAGCATATAAAATTAAAAAAAGCAATTAAAATTACCTACATATTTCCTAAATACAATGCATATAGTGACCCCTACTGGTCTGCTAGGCAACCCAGCAAAGATACAAACCGACAAGAGCCACCACTTCAAGGAGTGAACCTGAGCTAACTTACATGGACAACCCTCAGACTGAGCATGCATACCTTATTCAAATTACTGAATGACTAATATTAATAACTTAGGGGAGGAAAAAATACTCTGCTGCTTTCTATGGACTTTTATATGTTAATTCCTCTCTTATTATAAATAACAAAATTATCAAGCAGATGGCTTGTAAAGAACACTTCCTATATACCAGTATCTATAACTGAAAACCATATTAATATGAAAAATTTCAATTTAAAAAAAATTGGCAACTTAAAAAACACCCAGGAGAAACAAACTTCAGTCTACTAGAGGTTTTAAATCAGAAAAATGTACACTTCCTGTACATTCCCAATTAAACATGAACAGTAATTGTGACAATAAACCCCCATGAATCAGAATGTCCTTGCTAATCTTTTATTTTATACATAAAAAGCAAGTCACAAAAGTATCTAATTATTTGTTTAAATATTATCTACTGTGATACACAACTAGCTAGTAACACAGGCAACCAAAAATGTGCTCCATAACACAAACACTTTAGCACCTAATACACTATTTTATTAATTTAATGTTGTAGGAGAATCAGTTCAAGACCCTTACATTAATATGAGTACTCCCAAAGAATAATTAAAGAAGAGTATGGCTGCTTACTTGAATGGTTGAATGTCCTCTTATTTTTACAAATATATATATTAGACACACATACACACATTTATGTTGGATCAGTACTCAACTAGAATCAACAACAACTAGAAAACAGCAAAGCTTATGCTAAATGTGAATTCTAAATCCATTCCTTTGACTGTTGGACTTTCTAGTAACATTGGATTACAACACAAAGTGCAGGAGACTGAACAAACAAAACAAATATTTGTCTCCTGACTTCATTTCAGCCAGGAATGATCCCAAGAATCTAGTAAGAGTGAGCATGGCTAATTCCCACTCCTGAGAAAAACTTTTGCTTAGAAAGCTTAAGCAATAGAAATAGAAATCCACTCTTCTCTCTGCTTCAAAATTCCTGCAAATTACAAGGAATATTGTGTAGTGACTGAAAGTTTCCACTGCATCTAAACCAAGTCAGTCTAATGTTGCCCAATATGGGCTTACACTGGGATCTTACAAAAGAGGCTGCTCAGGAGTAGCTGGAACCCAGAGCCAAAGCCTGGACCTCAGAGTGTGTCAGTGGTCACCAGCAGGCTGGCCTGCACCCTGTCTCTTACTTCTGATCACCAGTCAAAGTTGTTGAAGCAAATAAGTACAGTCATAAGTTATTTTTAAAATGCATTCAACCAGTTCTAACTTAGCACAGCAAATCCCTAGAGCCTTCAACAGGAGCTCAGCATTTTATAGAGATTTTATTTTTGGGAGCCATATTTAAATATTTACAATGTTACACAAAGGAGAATAAAAGGGAAAAAAAACCCCAACAGTGACATGCCATAAAACATTTAAGAAGCTTGTAACTCAGCTTATTTTTTTTCCAAAACTATACAGTAAACTTTGCTATTGTTTTCACTGAAATACTGAGTACTGCAATATTCACTGTAAAAGTATAAATTTAGACATTATTACGTAAAAAAAATACAACAGAAAACATTGAGGTTAAAAGTAAAGCACTACAAAGTCACAGAATTCAAGAAATAATCTTGTCCGTGTACAACTTAATCAAGTTGTACAAGACCAAGAAGCCCAAAACTTTTGGGCTTGCCTCAAATGATAATTAAAAACTTATTCCTCAAGATCTTCACACTATTCAGCAAACAAGCGTTCTAGCTTTGTTGTAGTCAGTCTTGCTGATGTTTGATCCCAGGCCTTATAAGTGCCATCTAAACACAGAACTGAATCAAACACTAAGCTGACTGGTGCAGTTGATTTGCTGGAGAGAAGGGACATCATCCAGAGAGACTTTGACAGGCTTGACGAGTGGGATCAGGTGAACTTCGTAAAATTCAACAAGGTCAAGTGCAAGATCCTGTATGTGGGCTAGGGCAGCCAATACAGACTGGAGTATGAATGGGTTGAGAGCAGCCCTGCAGAGACGGATTTAGGAGTACTGGTGAATGAAAAGTTAGACATGAGCTGTCCATGAGCACTTGCAGCTCAGAAAGCCCATCACACGAAAAGCAGCGTGGCCAGCAGGGCAAGGCTGGAGATTCTCCCTCCATGCTATCACAGGATTCCACCTGGAGTACTGCATGCACCCTTGGGGCCCCCAGTACATGAAGACATGGACCAGTTGGAGTAAGTCCAAAGAACGGCCATAGAAACGATCAGAGAGCTGAAATACTCCTGCTGTGAAGACAGGCTGAGGGAGTTGTGTTTGCTCAGCTTGAGATGACAAAGCTCCAGGGAAATCAAGGAGACCATTTTGTGGCCTTTCACTATGTAAAGGGGGTTTTTAAATTAGAAAGATTTTTTTAAAAAATAAGACTAATTTTTACCAAGGCCTGTAATGACAGACAAGGGGCAACGTAAACATTTAAACTAAAAGATTGAAATTTTAGATTGGAAATAAGGAAGAATTTTTTTACGATGAGTGTGGTGAGACATTGGAACAGGTTGCCCAGAGAAGTCGTGGATATACCAGCACTGGAAGTGCTAAAGGTCAGGTTGGACGTAATTAGCAACCTGATCTAGTGAAAAGTGCCCCTGCCCCATGGTAAGGGATTGGACTGGATGATTTTTAAAGGTCCCTTTCAACCCAAACCATTTTGTGATCCTATGTAAGAAGATATTTTACAATTCTGAGTTGTCTATACCAGAAAAAGGGCCCTCGGTCTATTCGAAACCCCAATTCCCTCTCTGTGGTAGTAGGAAGTAAAGTGATCCCAAAGCTGTTGCCAAACCAGCTGCAGTACCAGACGTACTACTCTGACAGTAGGCTGCCTGATCAAACTATCAAGTTTTTTATCTATATTAGTTTCAAAGCCCAATCTCTGTACAGCAGTGCAAAGCTATTGTTTGACTGCACAGTTGCAAGAACAAATTTGGTTGACTTGGGGATACCCCCACTCAGCTCCTCCTCAAGAATATGCTCTCATTGCACCTTGTCTCTTCCGCCCTCTACCAGCAGCAGAGCAGTCCATGCATGCACAGAGTTCTCAGGTTAAAAACACCCAGGAGGATATTAGCTAGTAATCAAATTTAAATCTTGTGTCTCCAGTACTAGGGTGATCCAGCACTGGGGCCTCCAAAAGGCTGACAGTCAATGTATGCATGCCATCGGATACCTGGCTACTGACTCGCGCTCTCTGGGGAATGATAAATTAGTTCTTAATGCTCTTCTGCAAGTCTGCTCCTAATTTGCAAATGGAATCATGCTTTACTGTCTACAAACAAGAAATTGAGAACTGTTGTAATGCAGGAGGTAAAAATGGGTTTATAAGTGGGGACTGAGAAGAAGTTGACTCATGTTGCCTGCTTATTGCACTGCCCATCATAACCTCAGCCTGCTACCTTGAGAAATACAGAAATTACCTGAGCCAGGAGGCATAAAAATTTTTTACTGTAATCATATTCCTCGCCAGTGACCACAATTCTTGAATACTAGGGATATTTAAATCCATTAGCATCAAACATCCTACTAACACCAATGACAGCAGTGACAGTATTCTGGAAAGTGGGACATCACCACACTGCTGTGCATCCAACATTTTCCATGAAGCCTTCTGTTTTAAGGTATTACTCTTGCAGGAGCTGCAGAAGATTCTTTGATCATTTCCGTGATGTTAAGGGAAAAAAGTCACATCTAAACATGAGCAGTGAATGAATGACATACGTCAAGAATTAAGTGAAGCTGAACCATCTGTGTATGTCTCCGGCTAAGCATAGCAGGAGAAGACTAGAGTGGCAGGTGGCAGAGCACTACTCCATTGCATTGCTCTGTCTGCAACTTCTGGCAGACTATGTGGTCTGCACAGCAGTGGATCACGTGTCAAAAGAAAGCACATCGGAACAAACAAACAAGAACTTAGTACTGGGAGCTACCAAAAATGCCTCCTGCATCAGGGCAGAGACATGGTCTGTGTTACCAGTGAACAAGAAACACCAGGAAATGGCTATAACACCAATCTTTGAGCACATATTGACAAGCAGCAGCTCAAAACATGTGCCTAATTCATTAACCAAATGCAAGACTAGGTGGTACCTACAACAAGTTCTGTAGATATGGTATATGACTTGGCAAAAACTGTTGCACTACAAATCCCCCTGAAATACTATTTTTAAAAACACAATTATTTGATCTGCTTCTGACAATATTCAGGAGTAAGTGGCACAAATCACTCCATCTTTCTTCTGTTATCTCTGTCATTTAGTAAACCTGAAGAGCCTCCTAACTTGTACAGCATACCTTCATGCCTTTTCAGATGAGATAGGATTGGGTTGTTAGCTCTGGGAACAGCTCCTGCATTGCTCTCCTCTCCTACGAAAATGTGCCTGTCTCCCTTTTTAACAGACATATAGAGACAAAGAGCTGGACTGGGGTTGGAGACCCCAAACTTGGAGAGGAGTCCTAACACTCCCGTCCCAGTGCTGCTTTCTGCTTCGCAGTTAAACCACCACCTAGCCATCTCTTAGAAAACTACACATCTAGGAATTCAAACACTTGGAAAGCTTTCATTTCATGGTAAATATTATACACAGGAAGAAGTGTGTTGAATGAGGTAAGAGTGGCAGTACATTTTTGCAGTTTCTTGACTGGCTTATAGAGGGAAATGTTGCGCCTAATGTTCTGCACCTCCCTTCATGTCTATGCATATTTACAGTTATGGAACCAGATACAGGCAGTCCAATTCTGAAGTACTAAACAGGATACACACTAAATGCAAATGGTTTACTGAATAATATTATCTGTGTTTAAAACGGGGGGGGGGGGGGAAGAGAATTTTTATTTCCTGGGAAGATCTTACAAAAGGCTGTCCTGGACAAACTAACAAACTATTTTTCATCTCCTGCATGCAGAAACAGAGATGGAGAAGCTCATAGTTGTTTCAGCAACTGTTCTACTATGAGATGCTTCTACATTTCCCAGGAGAAGAGAAAGAGCTACTCTGGATAGACTCTCAAGAGTTACAAAAAGCCACAGAATTTCTAAGTGATAAGAGATTAGGGGTTAGGGGATAAATAAAATTTTTGAAATAATGCAAAGGATGGCTGCCGAGTGTCAAGGGGGGCTCACGAAAAGGTGCTTGAGGAAGAATTTGATGGGAGATGGCCAAGTGGGCTTCAAAATGTCCACATAATTTGCTTACATAGGTTTTATGTATATTATCTCCCAGTACTGAAAGACCTTATGTCTATTCTGGTTCTTTACTTCTAGGAGTTATCTGTCTCTCTGTGCCGTCTCCAGGCAGGACCAACTATACTTCTTACTTCTAACAGAAACTTCTATGCCTCATACAGACAAAGCCTCCATACCATGTTCCTGAAGGGTGTTCTAGTGCTGTAATATCTTTATTATTCAGCACCATTTCATAATTAGCCCTGTACTTCTAGTGGATAGGACAGATAATTGCACTGCACAGGGCCACACCACCACCGATTCACAGATCAACTGTCTCATTCTTTCAAGGGCTTTTTGTTGCTGAGGATTGTCATGTAGCTTCTACTCAGTGTTTTATTTTTGATCTAAAGAGCCCCTGCTATATTTTATTCTTCACATTGATCAGAGATCCAGAAAGCTCCATGCTTAGTGTATATGCCACATCATTGACCTTTTTGTTACATTCATCCTTTGAAACCCCGAAATGCCTTGTGACATGGCCATGCCTTGTGACATGGCCATCTTCTGACACACAATAACTCCCAGATCCTTTCAGGAATACCTGTAACCTAATCTGTTGGGTCTTGCTTCATGTTACTGATCACCCTTGATAAATACAACACTTGCCACCTGTTCCTATTGAATTAGCACCTAATTTTCCTTTCCTGCCAATTCACCAAAATTATTTTGAACTCTACTCGTGTTCTCCAGCATGTTCACAGTCACTTGCACCTCGGTGTTGATGGCAAATTTAAATAAGAACATTCTTATTCTATCACTCACATCACTAAAACATCAGGTTGTACTGCAACTCAAACAGACCCTTCAGCAATACATCCCAATAAATCCTTCCCATACTGACATATCCATGTGCTTCTGTGTATCCATGCCTAGAAGCACGTGTGTGCATGCACATGCCTGTTCTGCCCTGCCTGAATATAAGGATATTACACTGACCACAGTACTTTGTCGGTTTTGATGTTTGCTTAGTGGCAACTGATTTAGGTTGCCTTCTGCACAAAAAAACCCTGTGTTATCAGCACACTCACTGGATTTAAGTAACTTGCACACTCCACAACAACCCCCTAGGAAATAAGGCAGAGCTACTTTAGGAAGCACAAGGAACATACACACAGGCTAGTACACCGCAAAAATCTACATTGTTTTAAGAAGTCATCCTACAAAAAAACTTCACCAAGAAATAAAAGCAAGGCATGCTTTCAAAAGTTAATGTCAAGCTTAAAAAGAAACTACTTTTTTCTTTTTATGTGCAAAAGCAAACAGTGAGTTCTGATCGTAATAGAAACTTCTCTTAGGGATTGTATAAAACAACAGTATTTCTGAACAAATTTGGAAAAAAAAGGAGCAAATGCAGGCTCATTTAAAAAATTTGCTTAGCTATGGAAAACTGCTAAGCAATTGTGGAAACTACAGCAGGAAAGAAAGTGGCAGACTTGCAGACTTGCTAGCGGGGTGCTCAGAGTTACACTGCTGTCAGAAATTCCCCAGGTAAACCTAAAAAGAAATAGTTTGTGCTAAGGCATTTTTATAAATTCCTCAGAGATACCTTAAATATTAATATGAACATATTTTAAAACAGTCTGTTAAATATTAAGGCATGTCCATGTATGCTATATTAATGTAAAATTGAATAAAAACCAGTTCTTCCCACAAGATTTACTTATTTTTTAAAAATTATTATTATTTTTTAGCTCTCCAGAGAAATCCCTGTTAACCAAACTAACATGTTCAAAATAGCAAAACTGAATGATCTGCCAGTTTTTAAGAACAGATTACTGACATGGTTTTGAATGTTTCTTAGATGAAATCACTAACTAACACCTTCACATTAATCGATTGGTGTCAGCAGAATTCTGGAGAGCTATGCTGCAGGCTCCAAGACCAAAGTAGTAATCAATTAAGGAAGTCAGCTGAAAAAAATGATGCAAAGATCAGAGTTGTCAATGGCAAAATAATCTCATCTCAGTGGTGTCAAAGGAAGAGTAAAAAAATGCCACATACTTACTTCATAATGTAAGAAAACAATTTCAAACAAAGATTTAGTAATCAAATAATTGTCAAATAAATATAGCAATTAAAATCTATGAAGAAATTCTTCAAGAATCTATCTTCTAGGCCATATTTATGTAATTTTATAAAAGATACATGTCAGTATAAATTGTACAAGTCTTTTTTTTTTTTTACAGTATTAAATAGCATACTTGCTAAAAAAATCCAAGGGATTTTTATTTAGAGTACTAATACTCCAAACAATTAATACAAAGTTAATTACCAAGACAAAGATATATCCAGTTTAGTTCTTGGAAACTAACTAATATTTTTACACATCTTACACACTTTTCTTTTGGAATAGGGATAAAAAAACCCTCTGTTTTTCTGCTGTATGTTCCATCGATAAACAACTCTGAAGCACAAATAACACTGCTTTGTTGAGCTCCTAAGTTCTTGAACCTGCTGAGTTAGTAAGGATGTCCACAGCAGGGTGTTGAGAAGGGGAGCGTTAAATATCACTCAAAATAGGGTTCTCATTTCTCCATACTCTTTGTTTGGCTATCACCATCATGAGGGCCTCTACCACGCTACATGCCACAGAAAGCTACCTGACACAATCTGTAGTGCATTCTTTACCTTCCACAAGCAAACCATCAGAATCTATTAAAATTACTTTACGCCGATAGCACTAGAGACATGACAAATCACAGGCCAAGAGTCAGATACCAAAGAATGTGTCTCAGGGCGTTGGGGCCAGGCCCATTTGCAAGCAAATGATATTGTGCGAAGCTGGCATGCTCAGTGCATGACAAACTGATGCAATTTCAGTACTGTCGGAGAAGCTGGGTGAGATTTCTCTGATGCTGGCTATGGTTAGTGTACAGAATTGTGCAGAGTTCCCAGATTTGAATCACTTGGGGCCTGAAAGGGCTTCACTTGACAAGCCACAAATAATTACACTACACTCCTTCTATTGTACTCTATTACTTTGCCTCTTATCTCTAGGCTTTGAGCACTCATGAACAAGCAAGGTCGCTTCTATTTTGACCATGATGCAACAAAACATTGTTCTTTTGTGATATGATAAATAAAACACAGCCCTGCAGACTAAACATTTTATCAGGTCCATTTTCCGCTTTTATAAACAACAACAACTTTGGGAGCTTGTTAGAAGAGTAGAGGTTGGAAATAACCATGCGGGCAAGTTCATGAGCTTTTCACTTAGGAGTGTGATATAGATATCTCGTTATTGTAAAATCTCATTTGAGAAATGGGGCATTAAGTTCTTAGCCTGTAACAAATAACAGCTGTATCTGTGATTACTTTAAGCAGGTTTTTACCCCCTTTCAAATCAGCAATTTTTGACAATTTAGTTGGCGAGTAGCAAAAAATAGTTTGAATGTGTAGCATGTTACCAGCTCCTTCCTATAATTTAGAGTTCCAAACTACTAACCAGATGGTACCAGGTTTTTTTCAGCCTTAAAACTATGTTTAGAGGTTTTCTTAAGTTGCAATTAGATACAAAGCAGGAAAGGAAAAACTCAAATATGATGACAAACATGATGCATGCAGAAAAAAATTATTCTTTCCCTATTCCTGAATGGCACTAAGAATTTATTGCAAAACCTGACTGCCTGATATCAAAACATTCTGAAAAGGGAAG
>NW_016690198.1:6121379-6218125 GCF_001604755.1 Lepidothrix coronata | reverse complement strand
ACGCTGTGTCTCACCTAAAAAATCCACTGCGCAGGCTCGAAGGGTCAATGACCTTTCCCAAATCTTCGCTCGCGAAGACTGGCCATTATAACTTGCTATTGTGGCTTTACTCTTAGGCTTCATATGGAAGAACAAGTAAAAACTTCCCTTTTGTGACTCTATGTACATTTACTTTAACAGTAAAAAATGCTGAAATACATAAAATATAACCAATTTTAAGTCTTTGTGGTTTTATACTTCCATAAAGAAGAGTATAACCTAGTAATTAAATAGCTTCTATGGTAAAGTCTATGGACTTTCAAAAAACCCACAGTATTTTAGGATCTTACACGTCGTATCTTACTTCCACGGCATTTGCAACTCCAGGAAAATTTGGGGAGTAGTATTGGAAGTGTTAATTAAAAACACAGAAGGCACTCATGTCAGTCAAATATGCCCTCTGCTCTACAACACATTTAAATGTATGTCACCTTGACCTGCAATATACCACTGTAAAATTTTTTTGGTCAATATAAATCAAAGGTACACTAATTTATTCAGTAAGTTTCCTGGGATCTGAATCAACATTAGAAATCTAACTAGTATTTATTATTCTGTTATTGACAAAGGGAGCATATTTAAATGATAACAAGAACACGTGGGTGTCATTTTGAAGTTGAATTGTTCTCTAGGGACATCCTTAGTAAGCGTCTACATTTAAAGGTCATTCACTGCCAAATTATGAACAACTGTTGCATTTATTAGAACAGGCTCAATAGTTTAGAAGCTAGTGTCATCAATTTAAACTGGCAATGAAATTTAATTGTCCACGAGGAAAACAGACATTTTCCTTATTCTGTGTTTCATCATTTTATGTATACTCCAAACAGAACTGGAAAAAGTGCAAGTTTACTCTGGCATTTTGGGTTTTTTTGGTGGGTTTTTTTTTGGGATGGGGTATAGTCGAGGAAAAAAGACTTTCAAGATCTGATATCAGAGGAATAGAGCTTTAGTAAAGCTGAGCTCCTGGAACAAAGACTTTTGAAAGAACTGTGTCTCCCATTTACTTTCTTGACAGAACCCAATCTCAAGAGTTGTATAATAAGACTTTTCCCCTAATTTTCTTTCTAATCTTTTATTTTTGTGGTCAAGACTCCACTCTACTTCTTAATTTCACTGTAGTTTTCAGTTTGAAGCTAGGGAGAAGTGTCCCCTTTCTATGGCAAGTCATTTCCACCCTCTCCCCAGAACTGATGGGTCTCTGCTCATTCCACTTTCCCAGAACTGATGGGACTCCCTGCCCATTCCACTTTGCAAGTGCTGCCTAACATTATTAGGGAGATTATTTTATCTGAAAAAAACAGGTTTCAAGGTAAAGCTGAACACAAACCAGTAAATTGGTAACGAATTTCTTTAAAGAAAAGGACAAACATTCCTTTTGTCTCTTTTCTTTCCGGGGAGTAAGAACATACAGTGGCAGCCTGAATCCAGGGGAACTGGATTCTGCTCTGCTAAAGGTAAGAAACCAGAAAGGAAGAGATGTCAGGAAATCATGCAGAGCCACTACATAGAGGAGAGGAACAGAGAGGAACAACTTTCCTTTCAGTCTCTCATTTCATGCAGGAGGTGACCACCATCGCTGTTTCTAGAAAAGACGCTAGGATGACCATCACCACTCTTCCCAAAAAACCCTCCCTCAGTTCTGTTTCTCTGCAGTGGCCCCAGCAATCACAGTACAGAAGACATGCCTTGTAACCTCCTTGCAAGTGACTGGGCTGGTGGGCAGCCAGCATGTCAGCAATCTTCTATATGCCCCAAGTTCCATCATCCTTTTCTGCTATTAATTGCATAATCTGATAGTTCCTTGTTTCAGCTATTCCAAGTAAACATTTTAATTTTGAGCAAGACAGCACTTCTGGGAAAGAGAATAGTAAAAGACTGACTGTGTAAAGTAGTACTCCAGTGATCACAGAATCATACAATAGTTTGGGTCGGAAGGGACTTTTAAAGGTCATCTAAACCACCACCCCTGCAATAAGCAGTGACATCATCTAGATCAGGTTGCTCAGAGCCCTGTCCAACCTGACCTTGAATACTTCCAGGGATGGGGCATCTAAAAATCTCTCTGAGAAACCTGTGCAGGTTTCACTACCCTCACTGTAAAAACTGTGTCTACTCTGAATATACCCTCTTTTAGTTTAAAACCATCACTGCTTGTCCTATTGCAACAAAACCCTACTAACAAGCTTGTCCCCATCTTTCTTAAAAGCCCTCCGTATATACTGAAGGACTGCAAAAATGTCTCCCTGAGCCCTCTCTGGTCTGGGCTGGACATGCCAACTCTCTAAACCTTTCTTCACAGCAGAGGTGCTCCATCCCTTTGATCCATTTTTGTGGCCCTTCTCTGGACTCACTCCAACAGTCCCTGTCTTTCCCGTGTTGAGGAACTCAGAGACAGATGCAGCAGACCCCTTCCAGGTGGGACCTCACAAAAGCAGAGAAGAGGGACAGAATCCGCTCCCTTGCCCGGCTGATCATACTGCTTTTGATGCACTCCAGGACACACTTGGCTTTCTGGGCTGTGAGTGTACATTGCTGGCTCATGTCCAGCCTCTCATCCACCAGTACCGCCAAGTCCTTCTCTGTGGGGTTGCTCTCAGTTCCTACATCCCCCAGCCTCTACGGATACTAGGTGTTGCCTCAAACCAGGTGCACTTGGCCTTTTCGAACCTCATGAGGATCCCATGGACCCACTTCTCCAGTTTGTCCAGGTCCCTCTGGATGGCATTCTGTCCTTCGGGTATGTCAACAGTATCACCCAGCTTGGTGTTATCTGGAAATTTGCTGAGGGTGGACTCGATCCCTCTGTCTGTGTCATTAATGAAGACCTTAAATAACACTGGTCCCAGTGCAGACCACTGAGGGCACCACTTGTCACTGATATCCATCAGGAGTCTAAGCCACTGACGACTACCCTCTGGATCTGACTGTCCAACCGATTCCTTATCCATCTAACAGTCCAGCCATAGAAGCCATCTCTCCCCATTTTAGAGAGAAGGATGTTGTGCGGCACTGTGACAAAGTCTTTACAGAAGTCCAGATAAATGACATCTGTAGACCTTCCCTTGCCCACTGATGTAGCTACTCCACCATAGAAGGCCACTGGGTTAGTCAGGCAGGACTCGACCTTGACGAAGCCATGTTGGCTGTCCCAAATCACCTCCCTGTCCTCCATGTGCCTTAGCAGAGCTTCTAGGGGGATCTGTTCCATGAACTTCCTAGGCACAGAAGTTGGTAGTTCCAAGGGTTCTCTTTTCCATCCTTTTTAAAGACCGGTACAATGTTTCCCCTTTTCCAGTCACCTGGGACTTCACGTGACTGCTGTGCCTTTTCGAATCTCATGGAGAGTGGTTGGCAACTACATCAGCCAATTCCCTTGGTATTCTGGAATGCATCTTGTAATGTCCCACAGACTTAGCTATGTTCAGGTTCCTCAAGAACCCTACCTCTTACAGTGGGAAGCACTTTGCTCCCCCAGTCCCTGTCTTGCAGTCTATTTACTTGAGAAGTGAGGGAAAAGAAACTGCAAGTGAAGAGCGAAGCAAAAAAAGGTCTTAAATAGCTCAGCCTTCTCTTGTCCATTGTTACTAGTTTGCCTGTTGTGTTCATTGGAAACAGTACACTTTCTTTGACTTTTATCACCAAACTGTTTTAAAAGGTAATACTATACATAAGGCTGATGATGCAAACTAACTAAAGTTGAATTGCCTATATAATTTCATAGAAAAATACCATACTTTACTCAGATATACTGCACCCGTCCCCTTTAATGGAAGGTTACGTTTCAAAAAGATAATACTTCACAGTGGCACTTACTCCACTTGACTTTTCTAATTCATCAGATTTAGCTAGCACAGAAGTGGTGAAACATCTGCTTAATCATAAACACTTGATCACCCTGCAATCCCCAAATTTTTAAGTGGTATCTATACTCCTCCTGGCTGTTAACTCCTACAGGAATAAGAGCTAATGTGGTATGGACACAGAAAAATCCACAAGCTCCAACCACCCAAGTGAAACCACCTTGTTCCTCAAAGCAAAATAATTTCTATTGTGAATATGTATGAAAACATATCCGTCTACACAGTATCTCTGCTAATACAGAGCAATATACTAGCTTTCATTAACCTTAGTTTTGCTGGAGGGAGGGCATATATAGTGTACTCATTTGAATTTCTATATTTGGAACAATACTTATGCAAATTATTTAGCAATATAACAAATTGACAATTACATTGGCATAAGCTTTCCTCATGCATAACTCATAAGCTCTTTAAAACATAAAGGAAATACACAATGTTATTATCATAACAGCTTTCTGTATCCTATCCCATAAGCATGCCTGGCCCAGATGAACTTCAGCTACCACTTCTAGCACAGTTTCCTGGTCAGCATACAGCATGATAATTTTTGTATGGGATGTAGTATAGAGCCCTCTCATCTGACTGCAAAGACAAAAGAATCCTGCAGGAACAACGACAAAATCTGCTGATCTACAGTAAGTTTCAGATCCATGAGTTTGACTCATCACTAGAGAATGACCCGAGAGGAAAAGTGCTGAACAATCTGTGTTGTAATCAAAAATGCTGTACAACAGTGTTGTAATCAAAGATTTTCACTCTCAAGATCATTTTCTTGAAAGACTTCTAGAAAAGATACAGTTTCATTTCTGATTTCTTTGCAGATTGGACAATTTAGCATTTATGAAATTTAAAAAAATTAAACCCTTTAGATAGCAGGATTCACTGACAGAATTACAACTAAATACATAAAAAACCACATAAAAACAAATACTAAAAATAAACACTGCTATGAAAAATCCTATTTGTGTAATATGTGCATCTAAGAAATCACTCTGTCACCTCCAACTAACATACTCAACTAGGACATGGTGGGATTAATCTGTGCTACAGTAACCACACTCAGCAAAATGTTTTAAAGCCAGCTTCATTCCCCAAAATCACACAGATATATTGCAGGGAACCACTTACATTTAAGTTCACCTAAGAGACAGAAATATTAATGCAGTTACACTCCCACATTAATGTATCTAAAGTGGTTTACAAGGCTTGTAAACACTTGCCAGTAGTGAGGACCAAATAATGTACCGCATTAAAAATCAGGCAGATGCACTTGTCTTATGGAACTATGCCTACATGGATCAATCTTCTAGCAATTCACCTGGATTTGATTTTTTTCTTGGTATTTCTCAGCAGCTCCAAACAACTGAATTAATACATTTAATAAAAGAAGCTAGCCTTGAATATCCGCATTCACTCAAACGCCTTGAGGTCCACAGCCTCCCCTGTCTCTACCCAGCAACATGTGGAAGTGTTACGGTCCAGCAGTTTTGTGGGATGAGAAAACCACTGGGAACAAAAAGGACTTCTAAAAACTGTGCAGACTAATTTGCCTGCTCAAGAAGGATAAGCTACACAGCAGGTTGCCCAGGACAATGTCCAGGCAGGTTTAAAGAACCTGCAAGGATGGAGACTTCACAGTCTTCTGGGCAACCTATGCTTGACCACCTTCAAACCAGTCTTGTCTTATGTTTAGATGGTGTTCCCTGT
Source organism: Lepidothrix coronata (assembly GCF_001604755.1). Lineage (NCBI taxonomy): Eukaryota > Metazoa > Chordata > Aves > Passeriformes > Pipridae > Lepidothrix > Lepidothrix coronata. The sequence continues at coordinate 6,212,516 of NW_016690198.1, read as the reverse complement.
GTTCTGTTTGCCCACTGCCACCTGTATGTCACCAGGCACCAGGTACCAACAAGAAGAGTCTTGTCCCTCACTCTCTTTGTTCAGATCATTTGTACACGTTGATGAAATGTCCCTGTCCCATCTCTTCTACGGGGCACCCCAGCTCTCTGAGCCTTCTCTCATGCAAGATATACTCCAGTCCCTTCATCATGTTTGGCCCTGCACTGGGCTCACTACAGCTTCTTTTGAGGGAGCCCAGACCTGGACCCAACACGTGCCTCTCTCAGCAGGGAGCAGCTGCCTCTCCCCTCTCACACCGCACCAGCCACCACCCTGCAGCACAGAGCTCGCCTGGGACAGCGGGTGCCTGGCAGGCTGAGAGCAACTCCCAGTGCAAGAGTAGGGCTGGGCAGGGCAGGGATGGCATGGCATGGGCAAGGTTGGGCTGAGCAGGGATAGGATGGGAGGCGATGTGGCCAGTAGGGCTAGGCTGGTCAGGACAGGGATGGACTGGGCAGGAATCGGCAGGGATGGGCAGGGATGGGATGGGATGGGCTAGGCCGAGCAGGAATGGGCAAGGATGGAATGGGCAGGGCAGGGCAGGGCTGAGCAGAGATGGGCTGAGCTTGGGCAGGTCAAGGCAGGGCTGGACACAGCTGGGCAGTGCTGGGCTGGGCAGAGATGGGTTAGGCAGGTCAAGGCAGGGTTAGGCACGGGTGGGATAGGATGGGCTCGGCTGAAAAGGGGTGGGCAGGTCGAGGCGGGGGTGGGCAGTGCTGGGCTGAGCGGGGTGGCCCCTCGACGCCCGGCCCCTCGGGGCAGCCCTCGCTAGCCGCCGCCACCTGGCCGTCCCGAGGCCCGGGGGGTGCCCCGCCCCGGCGCACCTCACCGTGTATCCGCGCTCCAGCTCGCTCTCCTCGTATCGGAAGGACGGGATGAACACCTCCATGCCAGTGCCCTCAGCGCGCCGCCGCCATCGGCGCGCGCTCACGTGACGCCCAGCACGTGACGGGGGCGGGGCCATGGCCGGCCTGGCCCCGCCCCCGGGTCCCCCCCGCGCGCCGCGAGCGTCGGGAACGCCGCGGGATCCTCTGGAAGAAACGGGTTTAAAAGAAGTGTTCGAGAGCATCGGCTTTCGGTACAGACAGACCTGCAGCGTTACGTCGGAGCACAGAAAAATGAAGGAGAAAAAAATTAACTCCTAGAGGCATGAATTTATCCTAAATTCGCACCGCAGCTCAAACCAGAATCACAGAATATTTAGGGTTGGACGAGATCTCTGGGGATTATCCAGTCCAACACCCCTGCCACAGCAGGGCCACCTAGAGCAGGTTACACAGGAACGTGTTCAGGTGAGTTTTGAATGTCTCCATAGGGGGAAACTTGACGACTGCCCTGAGCAGCCTGTTCCAGTGCTGTGCCACCCTTCTTATGTTGAAGTGGAACTTGTGTTTCAGGTTATGGCCATTGCTCCTTGTCCTGTCATTGGGCAGCACTGAAGATAGGCTGGCACCATCCTCTTGGTACCTGCCTTTGAGATATTTGTTTATATTGCTGAGATCCCTTCTCAGCCTTTTCTCCAGATAAACAGACTCAGCTCTTACAGTCTTCCCTAGTGAGGGAAATGCTCCAGAACCCCTAACCATCTTTGTGACCCCCCCACTGAACCCTCTCCAATACCTCCTTGTCTTTCCTTGCTCTGAGGAACCCAGAACTGGACACAGCACTCTAAAGGTGGTCTCACCAGGGCCAAACAGAGGGGGAAGATCACCTCCCTCAACCTGCTGGCCACACTCTTCCAGGATACCATTGGCCCTTCTGGCTGCAAGGCCACACTGCCAGCCCATGGTCAACTTGTCATCCACCAAGACTCCCAGGTTCTCCTCTGCAGAGCTGCTCTCTAGTAGGGCATCACTTAACCCATGCTAGTACTTGAGGTTATTCATTCCCAGGTGCAGGACCATACACTTGCCTTTGTTGAACTTCATTAGGTTCCTCTCTGCCCAATTCTCCAGCCTACTGAAGTCCTGCTGAATGGCAGCATACGATTCTGCCATAACCAGGTTGGTCAACAAACAAATGCAGCAGGTTTCACAATGCCTGTTGTAAATGGACATGAAAACAAGGGAGGGAGGGGGAAGCAGTGCTGCACAAAGTTGCCCATGTTGTGCCTGTTCCTGAGAAGCCGCCTCTTAACTCTGTTATTTAGCAGAGCAAACCAAACCATTTCAGAGATATGAAGATGATTTCTAGCTATTTGAGAAATTAAATAATACTTCTCACTCCAAAATAAGCAGCTGTTTTGATGGCTTAAAGAGCAATGGAGCAGAAACAGAAGGTGGAATACCAGGTACATTTAGTAGGCAATACTGTTGCACGGGCAAATGCTCCCACCTCACATAAATCTGCTAACCCCAAGCTTCAAACCACCTGGAAGCACTGCAAAAAGAAAACAAACTGCAGCTGTATTAGATTGCCATATCTTAAAACTCACCTTGCAAGGTTTTATAAGTGCTGGAAAGTCTCAAGACACTAAATGGTTTGAGATGGGCAATGTCACCATCTCTTACTGGTCTTTTACAGAGCAGCTACCATTATAAATTCATGTGTATACAGGGTTTGATTTTGCATAAGCAGAGTCAAGTATAATAACATACCTCAAGAAAGGGCAGAAAACAAACTTATGTGATGTCTGTGGTTATGCTATCAGCTTTTTGAAATGTCTTTTGAAAACTAACTTGCTTCCTTCCTTGCTTAGTGACACTGGGAATGGAGAGGGGAACATTACAAGTTCCTTTTCCCTCCATTTCTCTTTCTTTTACTGGCAGGTAAATTTAATTATGTTTTGCTCTAAGCAAACACCTGTGACCTTAAGAATTCAATATAAAATAGACATTGTCTGACTAAAACCAAGAGGATTAAAGCAAACTAACATGAGTTCACTTTGCTAATCTAAAGCAAAGTAACAGACAAAAATCATAAAAGGCAGATGGTTCTCGGGCAGCTGTTTCTGTGCATTGTTGCTCCTATGCCAGTGCCCTGAACTGCTGATGGCAAGCAGGACAGTCCAAACACTGCTTTGTGGCAAAGGTGACAAGAGCAGTGTTTCTAGTCCCCTGTGTGCTCTGCACTATGTCCTTGGACAGAAAGGCATGAATAAAAAATCCCATTCTCACCAAAACCACCCTCTGATTAACATGTTATAGTAATCCCAAGGAAAGACTAGCTATACTATGATACTCTTATCAACCTGGGAAATGTAGGCATGCAAGAGAATAATTATCATGCTATAATTGTTGTTATTTTCTGGCTAAGAATCCAGTCTTTAGGGTTAATTTCTGTTCTTTCCCTAATGCAAAACAGGTGGTAACTCTAATGACATCATTTGTGCCATAATGCATTTATGCTGATGAGAAGCTGATAGAAGAATTTCATAGGAGAACTGTTTGTGGTTGTTTGCAATCTAATAAGCAATAATTTCAAAAAGCTACTTTTCTCCTTAATATCATATAACTTATTAACAAGGAAAAGTTTTAGACATTAATCTGGTTTCAAATTCAATACTATGTAATGGAACTTTTGACTATGCATCAGCCAAGAGGAACAAGGAAGATTACATGGTGAGCTGAATAAGTCAATATGTATTGGAATGTTAAATACCTAATTTGCACAATATATCATCATTAGTTGGCTAATCTTTAAAGTTATATCTGAAAAAAAAAGGATTGTCTTTCTGTCTAACACACTGAGGATCAAAAATTTAAGAAACCTTAGTTCATAAAACGCTATCAAAGTGTGTTCAAAACCATCCAGGATTCTTGTCTTTGAAAGCTAACTGCACAAATGACACAATGCTCCCCACAAATAACAAAGCAAGGAGAATATATTTTAAATGTAGCTTGACTTGAACCGGTGTATTAAAACCATGTTAGTAATCTTAAAAGCAAAACTGTAAAAGGATTGAGCTGTACTAGTAACAGTGACACAAACTGTATTCAAATTCATGTGTTGAGCAGGCTCCCAAAAGGACTATAGGAAATGTAGGTGTTGGTCTTCAGTGCTGGCTGTTGATACAGGTATTAGTATCTTGGATTATATTCTTAACTTGATCTGGAATGTAAAATAAATTAACAATATACTCCCTCCAGTTGTTAACTGTTACCTGGCATCAGATTCTACCTTAACCTTCCATGATTACAGAAATGAATCTATGAATCAACAATCTCTCCCTTTGTTGACCACTTCTGCATTTCTTTTTTTCCAAAGTAGTCACTGTGCAATTCCTCATACAGGGAGGGAGGACTTAGCATTTGTCATGTTAGAATGGTTCACAGGAGAGAAAAAGGAATGAATACAGGCAAAGCTGAAAGATCAGTTTCCACTAATTCTCATGATTCAAGGACTTTCTAAATGGCTAATTTCCAGAACAGAAGCAAAGAAATCCATATAAAAATAATAGCAAAAGTGATAAGTAAAATACACATCACAACAAGAGGCCAGAATAAAAAAAGAGATATTCCTTAATTAGATCGCAACCTAAGTTTGTTGATTTTTCAGTTGCAACCAGTAAGACTGGTTTTAAGTAAACTTGCTGGTCAACCATAGATATATGGTATATCTCAAGTATTTTCTTGCCCTTCCATTTTCATTGCATATTTCTTTTACTTTAGTTTTTATATGAATATCCTGGTAGAAGGATTCTGCCTAAGTTGCTTTGTGTACATTTTGGAGATGTCCTTTCTTAATGATAGATTTTCCTAATGACAGAAAAAAGATTTGGATTTATATCCCTCCCCTATGTCACTTCCTCAGTGATCTGGGGAAAAAAAAAAAGAAAGAAAAAGTAGTGTTTTACCAGTGAAGTCAAAAGATTGTTAGCAAGTTCACCCCCGATTTAACTATGGAAGACAAGAATTTTAAAAAAAAGTAAAATCATCGTAGCAGGTAACAAGTAACATCCTGAACAACCTGAAACTTCATCTCCTCACCTATTATAATCCTGAACTTTTTTTTTACATAATTGTAGTGAACTCGTATTTTGCCACAGATTAAAATTATTCCACAGCATGTTCTACTCTAAAGTGGAAGAAGAGAAGAAAATGTGAGGGGTTTTTTGTTCCTATTTTTTTTCTTTCGGACAATCATTTCACTGTACACATAATTTTAGTGGATGTTAAATGTTCACTTAAATGCACAGGCTATACTAGCCAGCAACTCATCTCCACAATTTGAAAGAAACTGACATATTTGGGGCATGAGCTCCACAGACGCTGAAACAAACTCCCATATGAGGCTTTCAGAGGGAAAATAACTTAGGAGAGTTAGACAAAGGAATATTGAATAGGGAAGCAGAATATTCTGTTTTAAAAGGGATAGTGACTAAAGAATCAGAGACTTACTGTACACTGAACATCAGTTTAAGAAAGAAGAAACAATGTCTTCAATTTGAGCCACTTCATGTCATATATTTTTAATTCAAAAAGGACCATTGACACAATGGATAGAAGAATGGGGATGATTTTAAATTGTTGCAAACATCTACAAACTATTTAAACCTAAAATGTAAACTATACTTCAGTAGCACCTTATCTTCTATTCAGTATTTCAAGTGCAGTTCATGATTTTGCAAACAATCATTTTGTTCATGCTAGCGGTTATTCTGTGGTACAATGCTTGGAGTTTCAAGGAAACACTTTAATTTAGTACAATGTGTGGGAGTGAGCTTCACAGAGGAAATAGTTCAGCAACACCTCCATTCACCTGGGTTGAGAAAAGTCTGCTAATGCTAGGTGTTAATTGCTTATTGAAAGACAATAAGCAAACCTTCAATCTTCATAATGAGTGGGAAGATACACAAAATAAATTAACAGATTCTTGAAATAACCAGAGTTTTATGATAGCCAAATATGACAGCTGATCTGAATCTTCTATTCAAGCTAACCTTGTGATGCAAAAAAACCCTATAATTTTTTGTATGAGCAACCAACTCTCTGTGACACTGAACTCCAGAAATGCCATTATCCTTTTGTTCCCCAACAGGCTTCAGATTTTAAGAAAAGAACCTACACAACCCATTCTTGTTTTCAGTTGTCTAGTACACACAGTAACACTAATCCTCACTAGGAGACTAATATGAAAGCACTTTTGTATTCTCTCATCACAGAGAGAAGAGATCTGACCCACAATTCAACTGAATTCTAATCCTGATACAAGCAAAAAAAAAAGATCATGAGCTAAGAAAGCTGGATAAACACACATGATCTCTGCATGTCCAAACTGACTCTTTAGTTCTGGATATACCATTTTCACTCTCAATGGAACAAACTTGATGTATAAGATTGAGCTGTTCAAGTTGTTGTTCAATTTTCATTAGAAAGCAAGCCAAAGTCAAGTACATCATAACACTTAACAGAGTGTCATGCCTACATCAGTTTCTTCATCATAAATCTGTTGCATACTTGAGCTTTTTCAAAAAGCAGTTACAAGATAAATGACCGAACAAACACTGATGCATAAGATATTACAAGCTTAAGGTGTTAGCATTTAACCATTTAAAAATATGATTAATAAGGGCTTGCCAAGGTTTTTTGGTGGTTTTGTTGATGTTGGTTTTTATTGTTTGGTTGGTTTTGGTTTGTTTTTTTCCACTTCTAGTTTGAGGACTCACAGAAATGCTGAGTCAACAGAACTATATAGAGAAACAACAGAAGACACTAAACTGTAAAGTTTACACTAATTTTGTTGTAAAAAGTGTACGATCTTCCAGCTAAATTTAGGTTGCCATCTGTTCAGAAACAGTATTGTGTTCTTTTTTTCTTATTTGACCACAAATAATACAAATTCATGGGCTCTTCCTGCAGCTTTATGATTAGCTGAAAGAACAGCTTCTCCTGTATTTTATATGATTAAGATTTGTCTACAATTGGTTATATTAATACTAATACATGCCACTATCAAGCTCAGTATATCATTAAAATGACAGGACAGTACGTCCTACGTTCATATTGTACATTTCAGAAAAATGTTTAGGTGCTCTGATTTCTTGAAGAAGGGATAACCAGTCCCTGCAAATGTATTTTTTACTCAAGAACATCCAAGTAGAATGATAGTTCTTACAATTAACATGCACGCAGATGAATTACCTACTTTTCTTCCTCCCTGATTCCCAGAATTACTGCAAATTTTTTTTCTTTTTGTATCTTGAGACCACTGAAGACAACTGATGAAATTTATCAGGTCCAGTAGTATTTGACCATACAAGTGATTTTAACTCTGCAGAGGCTTTGTAAACGCTTGAAGATTTCACTTTATGTCTTTCTGATGCCCAAGCATCAGTCTTTGGACCCTATGAGTATTAATGCATTACAGGTTGCCAAGGCAGTGACAAATTCATGTGAAAAGAATACCTGTAATGAAGAGATTCAGAATTAAAAACAGGATAATTTACCACAAATACTTATTTGTGGATCTTTAATACCTTCTCCAGCACTCTTTACTAAATGTTGTTTTTTCTTGGATATAATCTCAATTTGTTCTGAACAGGAAGTATCCAGACACGAAAACAGAGCGTTTAATGTTTCACAAGGTACATCCCTTTATTATTGTAATCACAAAAACATGATTTTGTACAGGAATGTTTAAGTGAACATTAATCAATGCAATTAAATTTGTTTCATAAAGATCAGGTAAACATACTACAGAACATTGTATTGTAAAGAACAAAAATATCAGCTTTCTGGCCTTGCAGTGCACACTTTAGTGCAAGTATTAAGACACAATAGTGTTCAATTCAGCAATGTATTGCAGAACATCATGCCACAGTCCACTTCAAAGAGGGTCAGGACATGCAGCTTGTTAATAAAACGCTGTGGTATATAAAAAAAGCCACGTTAATTCATAAAATATATAGTGGTTTATTTGGATGATTTAAAGTGATTTCACTGTGGAATTTAGTTTAATCCAGGACAAATATTCAGTGTCTTGTCATTTGGAATATTCTTCTTTTAGGCAATGGCTTTGGCTTCAGGTAGGAATGCCTCCCAGTATTTTATTAGCTTGAAGAGAAGGGAAAAATCACTCATTAAGTACTAAATGCTGGAAAACACAACACATACCTACCTCCTCTTGAGGTAAACTTGCATCCCAGACAAAGTAAGAACATAGGTGCTTATTCATTCACGTTTTTATATAGTGCAAGAAAAAACACAAGTAATAAATATACAAATCTGCTTAATATAGCTGTAGGTATGTTACCACATGTTGAGCACAATGCTACAGAATACAATTATACAGAATTTTTATAAAAGCTCAATCTGCTATTCTTACTTCTAAGGATAATTTTTTTTTTTTTAATTAAACAAAGCTGGAGGGTTACATTCCTAGAATGAACAAAAGAAAGCATCTAGACACTTTTTGGGGAACAAGGCCTACTTCTTAGACACTGGAAACTGTTTTAATGCTTTATAATATTCAATAATCTTATTTCCTACTTTTTAAAAAAAGCAATAAACATTTAAGTATCAAAGTTTCTTCAGTAAGTGTAAGTACATACTGATTACAATTTACTCCAATCTGTAAGTGGAAATACTGCTTTGGTTTTGGAAGATTACAAGACCCTTCGCTTGCCCATATCCCTGAGAGAGCTCCTCCCTTGCTTCCCTGAATTACAGCTCTGCAAGGGAGTATAGCAATAGCTGGGAAACTGTGATCATCATGTCATTCTCCAATACAGTACAGACTAGCAGTTCTTTATATTTTGGAAATTACTATATTTAAAGCCCGTCTTCTTCTAAATAACCTAGTATGGAATATATTAAATATTAACTTGTACAAAATTTAAAATTTATCTTACCTGCTGTTGTGTTTGCACTAACGACTCTAAGTACTCGATAATAACAGTTTTAAAGTCTTTCACTCGTTCCTTCTGTTAATAAATAAATTATGGCATATTAACCTCTTAACAGATTTTACTTGGAATGTCATATTCTCAAAAGTAAAACTGTCATTTAGTTGGACAAAATTATACATGCCTCAAATCTTCCCACTTCCTTGCGAATGGTTTTGGAGATCTGTTCAAAATCTTTTTCCCCTTGCTGAACTTTTGTCTCCCACTGGCAAAGGAAAGATATGCAGAGGTAAGAGTTTGTGTTGTTCATTCAGTTTTCCAGTACCTGAACTTTCTTTAGCATATTAATAGTCTAAAAGTTCATACTGATGAACTAAAAGGACCTGTTTGATTTTCTTTTGCCTACTTAAGAGAAAGCCTTACAATAATTTCAAATTTACATAATAGGATGTTACAACAACAGTATCTTTAAGTAATGCTATCTGTAGATAAAATGTAAAAATATCTTAGTATGGCTATTAAGAACACTTAACATTTTAAAAATATTCTTTAGAAAAGAAAATGGATATCTAAGGCTTTACTTGCTATTCCTCTTACAAATATCATATAAAAAGAATCTAAACCTGTCCAATCCAGCATGGAACAGTCTCAAAGGTTAGTTCCCTGTACTTTCCTGATTCCAGAAGAGATGATTAAATCTTCATGTTTGCCCACAAGCAAGTATATAATTATCCCTGTCACATTTTTGTTGAAAAGCTACTGAGGATGTGTTTATTTGCTTTCCAAACAGAATACACATTGCTTTAGGCAGCTAAAGCACAAGCCTTCTTGTGGAAGCTGTTTTCATAGAAAGCAGGAACAGAAATGTTATTGCAGGTAAGAAGATCACTAGAGGAAAATGCAGAGGAAGAAACATTTCTTATGGGATTTTGCCATATTGGGAGCATGGCATTTATGTAACAGTACCTGACACTAGGTTGCATCTCCGTTTCTGTGAAAAGACATGCAGCTAGACAAGAAGAGATCATCATCACCTACATTAACCTGTAACTGCTTTTACACATCTATTACATGTTAAGTTTAAGCTATCCGTGTAGATACACTGCGAGCCTCACACTGCAGACACAGGCAGGCTAGCAGTTATTTAAAATGCAACTGTATCTGTTAATCGCAACATATTACCTGAGTCATGGGAATATATTCAGTAACATTTATCTTCCTCAGAAAGAGGCAGCAGGGAAGCAACATGCGTCAATGTAGCAAAATCCTGTTAGCAATCCAGTGGTGCTACTTATTTACAAAAAGTCATTTGGTGATGCAGTGTCAAGTTACTATTGGGATATGACATAAACATCATCTATGTTCCAATAAACATCTCCATATTTGTATTTTTAGTTTATATTTATTCAGAGCCCCCTTATTGCCTTTTTAGATGTACATAATTAAGCAATAAGTCATAATAGGATGTCCTTCATGGAAGAATAGCCTAAAGAGATAACTCAAACAATATAAAACACAGTTAAGGAAAGGTAGATTAAGACTACCTGTGCCCTCCTACCACACCAGCTAGAAGTGCCTGAGACTTCTGTGAAAGCCTCTACAGGCCTAATGAATCCAACAACATTCCAGTTTCATCATGCCCAAATGCCAGGTTTTATGTGAACTATCACAGGATAACAGTTTGCCATCCTACAGTATCTGACAAGAAAAAGTTTCTCATTCAATAAGGTATTTCTAGGACTGTTCTTTGCCCTTTTATCCATGAAAAAAACAACTGAGTCATGGATGATGCTCAAGCTGCGTAGGCTTCCACCTTGCAATTTCTCTGCCAGAAGGTCCACTATTACAGAATTCAGCAACTCTAAACACATTTCAATAGCAGCAAGAACTTTCACCTGACACATTTAAATTGGGGATTTACTAAAAGCCTTCTCTAATCATCCAATAAAGCAGGAAAAATAAGTTCTTAAGAAAAATTATAATTAATTATTTTAATATTGGAACTGGGAAAGGATCACTATATCCTACTACTTTCAATAATCAGGAAATGCACTGTGAATGGATGGGTAACATCAAAAGAGGTAACCAGCAAGAATGTGGTCACACAGGAGTGATACTAAGTTTTCTCAATAAGCAAAGGCCTTTTTTAAGAAAAAGAAAGTCAAGTTAATGAGTAACTTCACTACTGTATGTGAAATATATTGAAGGGCAAAAAGAACAAAGGAGCATGTGGTTAGTGACCAATGAGGAAGCCAAACAAAGCAACTGTGTAAGAGAGCTTGAAATCTGCAATAATGTTCTTCTGTTATTTAATAGAGAGTACTGGAGCATAATTAGAACACATTAGTGTTAAATAATTAAGTTGTCCTACCTCCTCAATTTCCTTAGTGAAGCATGACAGAAAAAGTGTATAAATTATGACACTTCAACATGTTAGATTTATTTTTACTGAAATTACACCATATATACATGCATATATATATATGGGTAGATATGCTGCACAATTAAGCAAAACATGGGAACAGTTCCCTATTAGTTGCCTTTGCTAGATTTAGCCAAGTCTTAGAAATAGCATTAGAAACAGAAATGCTCTGCTGCCTATCCAAGCAATCTGTTAAAAGTTAAAAGCATTACCTTTTACGTATTCCCCTCCTCCCATCTCCCAGACAACGCAGAGACAGTATTAGCTGCCTTACAGATCTTACAATGAGTAACAATTGCACATACTTGGAATTTAAATAAATTCCTTTTAACAATTTCAGTAAATATGGAAAATGGCAAATAAGTAAGTGATTTGTAAATAAAAATGGTATAAAGCAGCATTAATGCAGAATGAATGAGCTAATGCAGCATGTCCAACCTCCAACATAGTGTTTGATAACATTACCTCTTTTATCTCATCTTTAGCTTGCTGCAATTTATCAGGTTTGTTGGCAAGTTGGAGCTTTGCTTCAGCTTCACGTTTTTTTTGTAAAGTGACCTGAGCATCTTGCCACTTCTGCCAGCATTTCATTCGATGGTCGAACACACCCTATAAGAACAGATAAATTTATTAAACAACTGGAATTGTAAGAGCTATCTAGATTCCCAGTAGGAAAAAGTAATTCTGAATAGAACTGGAGACTAGCTCAGTTGGTTAGAGCATGGTGCTAATAACGCCAAGGTTGCAGGTTCCAACTCTGTATGGGCCATTTCCTTAGGAGTCAGACTTATGATCCCTGTGGGTCTCTTCCAACTCAGCAAATTCTCTTTGATTCTGTGTGAAGTACACTTAAAAAAACCTAGTGTGTCTCCTGTTATTTCATTTGACAGCACGCTTGCACAGCTCAATACCTTCCACAAATAACAGTATTTAAGAAGAATCCTTTTCAAAGCAGATACTTTAATGCCCCAAAACATTTTATGTACGTCATTCCATTAAAACACTACTAAAACAACCACTAAAAAGTACTCTATTATGCAGACAATTCTCTACATGCAGATTCTAACAAACTTTTATGCATATGGATTACATGCATATTCAGCAACACATTTTTGTTAGCAATGGACTACAGTAGCAGAATTAAAACAAAAATATCAAAAAAAGAAAAAAAATGAAAAAAGAAATAAAGTAAAAAAGAAAAATATGTACTCCCAATAGCCTGGCAAGTTCTAGGATATTTCTGTAAAGAATATTGCATTTTTTTCTTATTTACAGAAACTGCTGGCTATCTACCAAATACAGCTGAATTATGTTATTAAAAATTTATGAGTATAGTGTAACAATAATCTGAAAGAAGCCGGTACAGTGTGCTAAACACAGTATAGTTCAGTGTCCCCAAATAATGTATACAATTGGTACTGCTCAAAGTAGTTTTCCTTTTCTTGGGACGTTACTACTCCATTCACATTTTCGATCACAACTATTTTTATCACTGGAATAGCTGATCCTGAATGCATTCATTTTACTCAGCTACAACTTCAGGCAAAAAACTTAGCTGTCTTAACTCCGTAATAACATGCAAATGCACACATTCATTTACCCTGAATCTACAAGTTGAGAATGTAACTTCAAAGACAAAATCAGTATTTTTCCTAGTAGTACTCACTTTTACTGCAGCTATCAGACGAATGTAATCCCCAAGAAGCTCTGAGAACACATAGAAATCAGCAAAAGCTTGTTCTTGATGCAATTGATCTATCTTCTCCTCAACCTCTGCAAGCTGAGACAAAGCTCTAGATAGGGCAGTGTGATCCTCAGAGTTACCTAACATGGCAGCACTTTTAGCAAAGGCAGCTGTGTTGGCTGAAAGCTCTGAAACACAGGAGTAATGTTCAGTACAACGTAGTTAATTTGTTATATTACTCTGTGGCATAGATCAGTGGAACAGAGACCTCTATTTCAACCCTAACTTCACCAATGGAAAAACAAAAGTTAAAGATCATAATAAAATACACAAGGAGACCACAATGAAACCACATTTAGGAGAAAGACTCCTATGCAAAAAACTCTTGATCAGTAAATGTTTTGCTGAGTCTGTTAATGTCATGCTTAATCTGTCAAGCAAAAAACATGGAAAAAAATGTCACTTCAGTATTATCCAACTGCCTAGCTCAGAGAAAATTCAAGCCCACAAAAAAAAAAGCTGTCACCCACAGGGCAAATTCAGAACAATTTTAACAGGTTTACAGCACAGTTGTTCCATTAAGTTCAGAGAGAAAAAAAAAACCCAACTCTTTCACAAAACCACCATTCCTATGAGTGGAATTTATTTCTGTTGGAAGGTTTTATTGATTGTTAAGTAACTTCTACTGTGCATACTGTAATGTATTGCCACATCTGCCATTCTTTAGAATAAAAAACAAACAATCCTCACATATCAGCATCTGTGGAGGTAGTTTTGAGCTTATTTATTAACAAATACTGGCACAATTGTCTCATCAAATCCTATGTAAGTACAAAGTTAAGTTCTATGAAGGACCTTTGAACAAATGTTCAGTCCAAATTACTTCAGGATTAAAAATGCAAGTTTGTTTGCAGCTCTGCTACTCCTGCAGAATCATCAGAACACCAGAAGTGATTGCAGAAGGAAAATGTCTTCAGATATTTGAAACCTTTACAATTGAAACACAACTCTTAAAGAAACCAACCAACACTTCAAATTTATAATCAGGTGTCAAATCAACAGTAAACCAAGATTTCCATTTTCCACTACTTCTTAAATACTTCTTAGCCTTGAGGACAGCTGGCTAAAGATTTTTTTACTAGAGAGAGCAATGTGTGCTTAGAATTATGAGAAAGCAACTTATGACATTTTCATGTACCTTTGAAAGAGCTCAAAGGTGACACCATATTTTAACATAATACAATAGTGTCAGAAAGCACACTCATGGTCTTCCTTGAATTATAAATCAAAATTGTGGGGTTTGGGGTTTTTTGGGGGGGGGGCTTGGGGGCTTTTTTAAATCATCTGATAGAAATCCATCTTTGACAAAAAAAGCAGCACAAGCTGCTTATGAACTTATAGGCTTTGCTTCTCTCTAAAATAAGTAAACAAAAAGCTGATACTCTGTGACTACTTATCTTCCCAGGAAAGTTTACTTTAACAGTAGCTTGATGATATACCCTTATGTGGGACCAAAATAAGAATAGCAATAAGAGCTTAAACTCAGTTAACAGAGCAATACTGAACCAAAAGATGTTTAAATGGATTTATGCAGCCACTTTTTGTTCAGAAAGAAATTACTCTTGCCATGAGACCTAAATTTATGGATGTCTACTGTAGTGGAATCACCTGGTAGGTGTGGTATTGAAAGGGTGCAATGGAAAAAAATTATGCTAAATCGATAAAGTAACTCTAACAATGACAGATATTCTGGTTAAATTTAAGATTAAAAAGATATTAAAAAAGTACTAGAGCAGTTTAAAATAAAAGGTACAAATAGAAGATCTGTGCATTAAAATATATTGCATATCTCTATTAATTAGTTAAGAGCTCTCACGTGCTAAGCTCTTGTTTCATCATCATTTCCTAAAGTTCACGCAGTCACATAAAAGTTAGGTTACCTTTCCTGTGGCAGACTAATGCTTCAACACTGGCATGAAGTTTCCTAAGTTGCTGATCCAGATTCTCAAATTGCTGCTGTTTTTCTTCAAACCACTGACAAAAGATGAAAGAGTCAAGCATTACAAATTAGATTACCAACAACATTTCTGGTTCTAAGGAAGCAAATTATCCAGGTACTGCCAGGGTGGTCAACTTATACAGCTAAGAATTCAAGCCAATAAGCAAATTAATAACCCATTTTCCAGTTCTACAGCTTTAAAATGCAATTGTTGAGGCTCATTAATTCGTCTCATTATTCAAGCCGAAAAATCAGCTCTTACTGCATCCGATTCATTCATCTTGATTGTCATTTTGTTGACAGCGTCGGCAGCCTTGTTCACCATCCTCAATATTCCTGCTCCACTCAGAGCCTGGGTGTTAACCGCTCTCGGCAGCTGGAATTGAATGACAAATAAGGGCAAACAGACTGGTTAAAAGGATGGAGGTTTAACTGGGCACAAGGGGGAAAGAAAAGGATATAGTGTTTTCTTTGCTCCTATGTGTTTCAATATAGTGGAATCTAATTCCTCAGATTTACTACTTTTACATTCTCAAGAGGAAAACTTAAAAATATAGACTATTTACTTTTCTTCTACAACTTTACATTTAAATGGAACAAACAACCCACTTGTCCAAAGCTGTTATGAACTAGCCAGGTGTCCTAACTAGCCACCTCTACACTACAAAGAACAAACTGCCACTACAGGAGAAAAAAAAACTTAGATTTACAACAAATTAGAAAAAAGAAATTCTGTAAAACATTTATCTGTAATGCAAGACATGCGCTATGTGCTGATTATAAAAGGTTGATGACTTTTTGCTTTTCAATACAGAGTGGATTTCAAAACCTACCTCAAGTGTATCATGAGAACTGGGTTATCTGCATAGGTACTGAGAAATCCTTAGAGGTAAGTTAACAAACTTTAAATTTAACTGATATTATTACTCAGGCTAGATTGAATATGCCATATGCCGTACAAGGTGGGCCCCCTTATCAGACCATCTACCCTTTATATGATGTTTTGTCCATCAGGAGCATTGACAAACCCACTGTAAGTTATCTACTGATGCTTTTATCAGCAGTGAGGCCTCTGTGACTTATTAGTATAACTAAGATACTGATATTAGCCAAAAGACAGTTCAGTATTACAGTGAAACCACTATGAATATTTATTAAGAGATATCATGTATCTTTAACAATATATTTAATATTGTGAAAAGTGCCAGATTGATAGTACAGAGGACTGAAGTCCTCTATTCACAAAACACCCAGCCTGGCCAGCAGCATTGCTAGCATTTTCACATTATCCTACCAATACAGCTCACACTGAACTCCTGGGGGCAAGAGAGCTGCTTCCAAGCCAGCTTAATTCTTGATCTTAATTAACAATCAGTAACATCAATTATAGACTTCCACCATGTGTGACAAGTTTCACTCAGAACAGGACAGACCAACTCACTTGAAAAGTCACTGTACAGCAAATAGCTTTTTGTCACTACTGCTTAGTTTTATGAGAGCCAGAGGTGCACCATTATTTAAGTAGGTTACTATATCTAGAAACAAATAGGAGAAATTAAAAGAACTGAAATACCTCAGAACTTTCCAAGAACTGTCTTAAATCTGGATCCTGTAGCAAGGTTGGGTGCTTTACTGTTCGTTGTAGATACCTATGATTTTAAAAATTAAAATATCAGATAACAAAACAAATATAATGTGTGTGACTGAAAATAATACAGTGCCATGCACTCCATACCACAGCATAACATACTAAAGGTCAGGCATTGGTTTATAACAGTTCCTTTAAACCAGAAAGTCCTTAACGTGGGACCTACCATAACTGTATGTTGCACAGCGGTAAAATATTATACTTAATACTTTCAACAGCTGAATAAAAACCTTCTCCTTTAATAACATCCAATTTATACCAGAAAAAAAATTGTATAGTGCAGTGGACAGGCCTTTTTGTTACAGGTAATTCTGGTATTTAAAGGAAATCTTGGACAAGTGACTTGATTATGATCCAGGTATGAACTACTTATATGCTGGATAGACTATAGTCATCAACACATTTAGTTCTAAAGGACTGATGCACACACATAGAAAAGTAAAAATCAATGCAACTCCTTGGAGTGGGTTTTTTGCATTGCTGCTTAGATACAAAGTGTAATTTGTTATCTATCCTCCATTAGGTATGACCACCAGATCCTTATTTTTCTTCCTATAGAAGCTAAGGATTGCAGAGCAACTATTTTACACACTAGATTGCTCAGCTTTTCTTTCCCTGTTCTATACTCAGCATCAAGTACAAGTACAAGTTAATGTGGCAGTATACCAGGGACAGGACCTTTCCACGATGAAGATACTTGAACAGTATCAGCTGTATGCCAGCACTGGGTGACAGACATCTTAGGCCAAAACATATCTCTTAGGCCAAAATCCATCTAGTCACATCAATGTCATCAATATATGTAATCAGGAGGCCATTTGACTTTCAAGTGACCCTTTCACTCATCTCCCTGCCCAACAGTTGGTTTGCTATAGAACAGATATGCTGCTGTAAGTGCCTTAATTCCTTCAACAACAAACATCTAAATAAGCTGATAAAGATAGTTTTACTTACTGAATCTGTACAATCTTAAGTTGAAACAAGGTATCCATAATCTTTTCTACCAATAAGCCTACATTTCCTGTTATTAATGGGGATTATTCAATTTCTACACAAAAAATTCGACAACTGTATACAGCCTCCAGAATTCATCTAAGTACAGATGGCCAATGTTTCAATTACAGAGCCTACGTAGTACACTACAAGTAATTCTGAGCCTAAATAAATTTTACTTAGATACAAACATTACCTTTCTAGAGCAGCTCTTCTTTTCTCTACAAATTCAGTAGATGAAGAATCTTCTTTGCCTACTTTAACCTTGGTCATGCCTTGAAGAAAATGGCATCATATTGATTTTAATTAAATCATTAACATAAGTGATGTGATTAGAAGATAAAGCTCACCTAAGTTTACATATTTAATTCAAATTACAATGAAACACACTACTAGGAACAGAAAAAACCCCAAATATCAACACTTCATGTTACATGGTTTTGTGGAAGCAGCTCTGTGAAATATGTACTTTCACGTAACATATTAATTCTGACTAACAGTTGTGGAAAACTAGGTTAATTTGCATTTATGAAGACAATTTAAATGCCAATCAGAGTCTAACTGGTAACTCATGTTCTGAAGAAGAAAACAGTTAACCATATAAAGCAGAATAGAAAAATAAATCTTGGGTTGTAAGCCTATTCATTGGTAAGCTTATGACCAATATTTTCATTCTACTATTTTTCCAAGTTCTAGAACTAGTAATTTTTCAGTCAACTCAGGCAAGCTAACAAGTTCTGAAAATTCTGAACAACTACAAACTGAATGAAGAATGAATCAGCAGAATAAAATGTATGTAGTTTTACAGTGCTTCCTCTGACCAAGACGAGAATGGCCAAAAAACTATGATGGGGAGCCAGCTATTGATGTGTCATGGTATGGGAAATACATTCAATCTCAGCATCAGAAGAACTCTAAAACTGTCAGACTGAGGTCACTATTTTCAGAGAGTTTAGCAATCTGAGTCCTATTAAAAACACCATGAAACGCTGGAGATTCATAATTATTCTTATTTCCTAAAACACAGTATTTTATGATAGTCCGGACATCTTATTACTAGCTGTAGTGTATTTCTGACCTGTTAGTTTTGTGCTTCTCCAACTAAAAGGTCTACATCTGAGATTCTGAATATGTACTCTTGTGACCTGCCAGGTCAACAGCTCCCAGTGCTGTTCCTTGTCCCATCTCCCTTTTCGCTTTACAAGCTTCACACAGTAACCCACAGAAGGGACAAATAGCATTCTTACAGAAACAAGGAAGAACCCTTAAGCTCTCTGTGGAGCCTTAGCTTTTCCTTTCTCTGCAACATAATGAAAATAAATCTGATAGACATTTTTTTCAAAGGTATACTAAACAGTGTAATGTAACTGTAAATCCACAAATTTATCTGTAAAATCAAGTATGTCTTAAAGTAGAAGGATTAAAGTAGTCAAACAAAGTTGAGGTAATTCACATACCTCACCTTTTTGCATTAGAGTATTACTATACATTAATATTTCACTGCAGAAAGCAAGAAATTCTGTGTTTAATACAAAAGATCCTTCACCTTTGAAGTTTGAACAGAAGTTCATAGGGAAAAAAATGAATACGTAATCAAACGACCAGTATAAGGAACCCTTAATCTGTGATATTGACAGTTCATGCCAGGTTTCTTTCTCCGTTAACATAAGCATATTTAAATGCAAGTGTAAAGATTCTCAAGCCCAAGCACCCACGTAAATCCTTCACAGAAAAGATCCATGATTTAACAGATTATTTTCTATAAAAAAGAAAAAAACGTGACTTTCACACATGCATATGTAAGTAATGAAGCGGTTTGGATGAATGCCCAACTCTAACTCACCACTGACTCATTTTTATCCTTTGTTCCACAGTCACTTGAAAATAGCTAAGATCTAAAATTCCAGCCCCTCCCACTCATCACCAAAATAAAGTTGGAGCTTAAAACTCCAAGTGTTATCAACATTGTGACAGAATGAACAGACCAAGGACTTTTGTACAATAGACACTGCATAACACTGAATGTACGCCATTATGTATTAAGACTTTAAAAATAAGCACGTGTGATGTAAACACTATATATCAACTTTCAGCTGCTTTGTCAGCTCCCTGCTTAAAGATGAGTTATTTTAAAAGGCTCTAGAATCAATCCCTTCTTTTCTCCAGAGTTACAGAATCACGGAATTATTAGGCTGGAAGGGACCTCTTGAGATCATCTAGTGCAATCCTGCTGCCAAGGCAGGGTCACCTAGAGCACGTTACGCAGGAACATGTCCAGGTGGGTTTTGAATGTCTTCAGAGAGGGAAACTCCATGATCTCCCTGGGCAGCCTATTCCAGTGCTTAGAAATGTATTGACTACACGCTTTTGAACAGAACCAACTAAGACCCATGCAGAGAAGTTCAACTTTAAAGAGAGAGTCTCATGCTCCTTCGAAATGTCCTACAGAATCTGTGAGTTTTCCCAAACTACTTGTAGCTTAAAAAAGTCTCTATAAAAGGATTTGAAGCAGCAGCCAGTACTTGCTTACACTGCACTAAGTCGAACCTTTTTACAGACTTCCAGGCGTATCAATTTTAATGCTGGTTTTGTTCAAGTAGTACCTGAAATCCAGTCTAAGCTTTGTCTTACAGGTGATTCTGACTGTGATGCAAGCTCTACGTTTTCATGTAAATGCACGCTGTCATAAATGCCTTAAATGTTGTATCATCCAAAGGATGTGACCAAAAACCTCACTGCAACTTTAAAAGACCTGTTTGCATTTGGAGTTAAACTTATTTTTGTCATATGAAAAACTGGTTATTACAGAATCAGATATTTCTTTCAAGAACTACCAAAAATTCAGGTAAAATTTTTAGTCTCACAGACTTCAAAATGCAGTCCACAGAACTGTCCATAAAATGTTTTCCCACAGAAGTAAAATCCTTAATTTCCTAAGCCTTCTGCTGCCTACATCTACTCAGTCTGCCTACTGCTGCTTATGTGAAAAGCTGCTGCTCTGGTTAGCTTTACAGACCAAATTACTGAAAAAGAAGTCTTGCTATTCTCTACATATCAAGCAACATTCTAGAGTCAAATTACCTATTTACGAGTAACACAAAATATTTCAACAGGTTTTACTTTTTTAAATGCTTAGTTATTTTGGAAGAACTTCTACTACTTATAGATCAAAAAACTGAAGTTGTTTTAATGCATTAATTAATGAGAGGTTTTGCATTCACCATGATAAAAAGAAACAGGCAGTATTAGAAGGTGGAATATGTATGAGCTCTCTATGCTGCAGGCAATTGATAACAGCTCAGGCTAAAAATAAATTTTTTAACATCTTTGTTTCGATAGACTAATCAGCTTTTGAAGGGCAACAGCAAAGAAAGAATCATAGATAAGAAATTCAAGGCCATGTAGTAAGACATATGTCCTTCTTATTATCAACACTGGTCTGAGTTAGGAAGAGGCCATTACATATCTTTCCAATTTAACCTGAACTGTTTAAAAATACAGAGCATGAAGAACATTTGGACCACCTGAGCATCACTAAGCAGTATTTGTCCAGTAAAGTAATTTGTATTACAATACTTAAGTGTCACCTTACAGGAACTGCACTTACCTACAATACTTTTTTCTGGAGCTGGAGGCACAATATAACCAATATGCATGTACTTCGTTGCTAATTTGCTGTGCAAGCCAAGAAAATCACTGAATCTTCTTTTAACAGAGAACTCATTTTTGTGGAACATTGATAGCGATGTCTTAAAAAAAAAAATTGTTATGAATTACTGATCCATTTTAGCTATGACACAAAGTTATCTACAAGTATTTGTTGCACTAGTTACCTTTGTTGTTACTCTGTATGCCATATAAGCATTCATGCCATCTCCTGTAAGAAAATGAAGATACTTATGCCAGGGCAAGGTATGGTTATCCCGCCATACACGTTTTATTCCAAAATATACATTAAATAGTTTTCATTTAGATAGCAAAAACTGCCAAAAGACAAGTGAAGAAGTCATGCTGAAATTTAAGAATAGTCTTCAGAGAACAAGACAGTCTGAAATGCTAGGCTCAAGGAACTTACCAACTTTCTCTGGGTCTGATACATTGATTTCTATATCAAACAAATCTCCATTTGCTTCCTCTTCAATCTAGGAAAAAGATTTGCCACATTTAGCAAGGTAACATACACTCATCTTATATACATGGTTACAAGGATAAGAGTACAGAGGAAGGAGGAGAAAAAGTTGGTATGTTTGTATAATTAAAAAACACTTCCAGTGTCCAACGTTACTATAATTTCTAACACTGACTGTGACTCCAACTAAGTTCACGTGGTGAACTTGGCAGTGCCAGGTTTACAGTTGGACTCAGTGATTTTAAAGGTCTTTTCCAATCTAAATGGTTCTACAATTTTAGTTTTAAGGCCTCGTAAAAAAGCTCTTAGTATGGCAGACTCAGAAGTTGCTGGTCTAAAAAATTTTAGTAAATATTTAACTTAGGGGTATGTTCATTGTATGACCCACAATGATACTGTGGTTCACAACCACTCTCATTTGCAGTATTTCTGTGTGCCTCTAATCTAAGGACAGGCATTCCTTTTCATTAATGGTATCTGCAGCAGAAGAGCTTCGGAAGGGAAATGCAACAGATCAAAAATTTTCTGATACTTGTCTGAGTTCTAATCTCCCAGAAAGTCATAATCTTTCATGTAATATATATATTTGATAAAAATGAGAGATCTTAAGAAAAAACATGGCAGAAGGGACAATTACTAGGGCTGAAGGGGGCAAAATCAGAATCAAATGCCATCCTGTGATATCCAGGGAAGCAGCCATCATCGAGTCACAGGTAGGTCTTGTTAGCAAATTCATTTAGCAAAGCCACTGTCCAGTAAGAGAACTCTCCAGAATGAATGGCATTCAGCAGCTCCAAGGCTTTGACTGGAACATCAAATGTACACAGCAGCATTTAAACTACCATTATCCTCAGCTGTATGTTACTATGCAGGATAACGCTAAAAACTGCTTCTTCCATTTCCCCACTAAAAACAGCTTCAGAAATCCAAGTTGAAGCCTGTAACAGGCTAGTAGGAGTTATTTTACGTTATTAACATTTCTCATGTATCAAGCTCATAGCTTACTCCTACACATACTTTTAAAATACCTATTCTGAAGGAAGAGAACTTCTTACTCCTCACAGTAGAGATCTCCAATATAATCACCTAAGTAGTGAATTCTTATGGTATTTTCATGAGTCTAATTCACAATAAACTTCATATGTAAAATAAACAGAATATGTCTTCTTTTACATTCTTATCCTTAGCAAAGAATGCTGCTATGAGGTAACATTGAGGAACTGGCATTTCAATAGAAGGAAAAACTTAAAATGCCATGTAAGACATTTCCATAATTTAGAAGTTTACTGCATACCTCTTCTCTGGATCTATCAAAAATCACTGGGGCTGTTATGCTTTTTGATTCCATTCTGGGAGCTACTAATGTAGTAGGTGTTACAGGAGTGATTGCAGGAGTAGGTTCTGGTGAAAGTATTGGATCCCTCTCCGGACTGTCCAATGAAACTTCTTCTGTTGCTTCTAGATAAACATTTTGAGTAGATAAATATTTTGAGTTAGCAATGAAGTTCTTGTGAAACAGAGATGGATAAGCATCAAAAAACACACACACTAAATGATGATAGAAGTTGATCTGTAAATAGCATTCATTTGTGCAGGATAATTTCTTTCAATACATAGCAGAGGAGACATTTGAGCTTGTAGTGCAGAATGGGTTAAAGTAAGATTAATACTGCTTTTTTTGGTTGGTTGGGGGTTTTTTTTGTATACTGTTTGGTAACAAGTCTTTTAAAGCAGTCACAAGTCACAATTAATTTATTTCTGCATGAGATATTGTAAAAACTAAATCATTTTTTTTTTTACCACAGATCTTTTTCATCACTGTTTTGCTGAACAACAGCTGATTTAATCATACAGGCTGATAACTGAGCAGACCATGAATGAAGTATTGACTGAAGTACTGAATGAAGTTACACAACCATATGACACCCCCAGCACTGACAAACCTTACCACAACCTGTAAAATAGCAATATTAGCAGGTGAGACATTCTTACTAGTAAGACTATCTTTAGTCTCTAGTCTCTCTGGGGCTTAAAACAGTTCACTAAAAACTGAGTACTTTCTTCACACTATGGACAGTTCACCCATCTTTAAAGAGGATGTAAACCTTGGCTTTTTGTTTGCACTTTTCTGCACTAACTGGTTTTGACCACTGGCAAACCACACACTTCCTGGGTATAAAGACATTTCTGTTCTAATTCAATAAATTAACAATGCTGTGGTTCTTACTGGATGAGCATTTTCAAGAATTCTAGTTCCTTAAAAGATAACATGGACCACAGGACAGTCATTTGATACCAAGACTGACTTTCCAATTGATCTCAAATCTTTTTACAAACTAGACTTCCTGTGGCAAGTACTTACCAAGTACTTGCCAAGGCATTACAATAGATCCACTTCAAAGTACATCAGGTTACAAAAAAGGTTTATTCTGCAGTTTGGAAAAGACCTAAGCTTGCAACTTCTGCTTACATAACCCACTGAATTTTCAAAAGAAAATATGCTATCTTTCTTCCCAACTTCTTAAGGCCTTGTGAATAAAATGAATATAACTAGTCCTTACCTAACAGTTAAAAGGAGTTTTAAAGATCAGATCTACTTTAAAATTTGTGGGATAGTTCTATTGCATGTAAAAAAGCCCCATTTTTGTATTACATAGGATTGTTTCCTTCTCCAAAAGTGCCTGTAATCTATTAGCAATATAAAAATCTTCATGGCCCTGCACTAGAGTCAGTCCTTGTCTGTCCAGGTCTCCCTTGCATTTGGGTAGTTCAAACCTGCATTCAGCACTCCAAGTGTGGCCTCAGTAAGGCTGAGCCAAGGGGAATGATCACTTCCCTGAACCTGCTGGCAATGCTTTTCCTAATTTCCAATTATAGATTTTCATAGCATTTTCAAACTAAACTTAAAAGCAAGCACCTTTTTATATTTTCCATTTTTAATATGAACAAAGAATATCTAAAGCCGTTATTTGAAAATATTTATTTTCCTAGTATTGCTTTATTCTTACGGCTAAATATTGAGGACCTTAAGCATCTGCTGATGCTTCCTCTCCTCAAATGCCATAGGAAGGACATTGCATCTTAAATCAATAAAGAATTTTAATTCAAAACCTAAGAGCAGGTGGGAAGTCATGATGAAGCTGTGACAAAAAAGCTTTTAGAGTGGTACAACATTTCAACATCGCAAAGAGGCAGTTCTCTTCTTTGTGGCTAACAGCATTCAACATATTGTTATACAAATGACTATTTCACAGAAACATTTATCAGAAAAATATATACATACATATGTAACACAGTATCTTATATACATGATATAATGTAAAATATAAAATATTTATATAATAGAGCAATTACACTTCAATTCTCCCTTTTTTTTTATCACCAGCTATATTCCAGCACATGTGTAGGAAACAAACCATTAATCACCACTATATACTTCTCTCTACTTCAAATTTTAGACAGGTTTATAAAACAAGTCATTAAACAATTCAAAGCACACAGATTTCTTGCTTACACTACCTGAGAACACAATCCTGTTACTGTAAAGTATGACTTCATGAAATAACTGTGAATTTAATGTAACAAAGTAGCACTGCTATCAGATGAAACAGCAGCACTCCTTTCCAAGCACTCTTCTTCAGACTTGTATCCACACACTCATAAAGCAATCCAGGTTGTGCATCAAAAGAACTCCAACCAGGAATAGCGCCCTGTTTCTGCTCAGCAGACAGCTGAAGCTACTGCTAAGCTGGTACATTATTTACACAAAAGAGAAAGTGGCAAGAGCCAGCAGTTGGACAGGCAAGGAGGTTTCCTTTCAGCAGGACCAACAACATCAGAGTTTGTCCATACCAGTCTTTCTAAGGCTATGGGACCTCAGGTTGGTTGAGCAGGAGCACATTTTTATAGCTGCTGCCTACTAACCTTTTTTTTCTGTTTTACTGGAAAATAGTTTTACAGAGAAAATAGTATCTGTTTGTTTGATGGCAGTAAATCAGTCATTTTAGGAAGAAAGGAGAATTTATGCTATCCTCCCTCTTGCTACCTCTCAGCTCCAAGTCTGTGTGCCTCCCAGACATTATATAAAACTAGAAGCATGGAAAGGAAAAATTATGGAAGGGGATGATGGGACAGAGCAGGACAGGGACAAAGTTGTTGCCTGAAACAGAAGTATTAGACAGTTCTGAAAGGGGAAAAGAAGTACTAGTTTTAAATAACAACAGCAGGCTCTTACTTCTAGTTATTTTACCCCCTCAGAAAAGCAGCCTTTTGAATAGTACATAAGCTGAACATCTATTTCTCAGGAAATAGGTTTGTTCTGATGAACTCTGACATTTATGCTTCTTGCATACATTCCTCCACTTTGAGAAACCAGATGACGTGGTCTAGATTAAAAACTTTTGTTGACAATTCATGTGCTTGTTTTGCAGGTTTGGTTTTCTTTCATGGAAATATTAATTTGTCAGGTTTCAGAGGAGAAACTATGGCACTTGCAGAAACATTTACTTGATCTGTTCATTTTAGACCTTCCCCTGAAAACCTAATATGAGGTTGTGGTTTTGTGGTGTGGCTTTGAGGGGGTTTTGGGGGGTTATGTGTGTGTGTACAGTTTTTGTTTGGTTTATTTTTTAAATATTTAGTGTCAGTACTAGCACGGAAGATGAAATCTTGATGCCTTCTTTTCAGTGTACTTCTTAAAAGCATATGTTCTTGCTTAAAGAGAGGCAAGCAACTGCTCTGCCCAACTTTTGGAAGGAAAACATTGAGATCCAACGCTTTTATCAGCTATAGGAGCTACCAGCACATATTAAGCACTCCCACCAAGCTAATGCTGTAAGACTGATACACATAAATACATACTTTATAATCCATAAACAGTCTTTGTTATGGATCACTGTCAAGTTGCTTAGCACCAAAAGCACATGAAAACATCTCATTCTGCTGTAGAAGACAAGTATGAATGTTTACTTAACATTCTACACCCAACTACCTCAAGTTTCTATCGATGTTCGAGCATGGGGCTCAATCTCACCATTAGACAGCTCTCGTTTCTTTATTTTTCACCACCAGTATTTGTCAAACATCATCTTAGAAAGTGCAAGTTTGCAATTCCTCACTAGCAGCTCATTTCAGCCCCAAGTTATTTTTACTAGTCACAGTTCTAACATTCTGACATGGCTTCAATGTTTAAATTGGCTTATCATCTTTAAAAGCTTGCTCATGTGAACACAAATTTGGAAGAAAACATAAGCAGAAACGATTGTCTAGAACAGATGACAAACTACTAAAAAAGGCTTCTCCAAGTGTACTGCACACCAAGTATCCAAGTATAATTCAGATACAAAACCAAACGGAACTGACTGTAAGAACTACTATACCTAAGTCACATCCCACAACCCTTATTGTTATACTAGGAGTACTAAGCACAACCTTAATGAGAACAGAGTTTTAACGGAACAGACATTAATAAGACCGCCTTCTGACTTCAAAACTGTAGGTTCACATGCTTTTGTGCATGCTTCTTGCAGAAGAAAGCTAGAACAGAACAACTAGCAGCAAAGCATTTGCACCAAACTCTTTTTATCAGGCAAATCACACAACAGCCTGACAGACACCATCAGCTACAAGTTTTTCTGTTCAAACGGGCTTAAAGTACATGCCTTGTCTGGTCCACAGAATCATCGTCTCCTTTTCTGTCTCAACTAAGAGGAAAAAAGCCTAAGACAAACTTATCACAACCCAAAGGGGAAAAAAAAGAATACAACAAAAAAACCAATAAAAACAGACCCAGACCCCACCATACTGACTTTTCCCCACGACAGAGTAGCTAGACACTTGCATAACTTGATCCATTGCAAAACACCTTTCAGAGCTGAAAAAACAAACTAACAAAGATAGTAACCTTTTACCAGAATAGGGGAGAGGCAAAATTATAATTTTCCACTTTTCCGAAGAAGGTGACAGAGCACTGACTTAACTTCACAGATCTGTGCTCCATCTAGGAGCACTAGAGGCAGAAGGCACAGACAGCTATGCCCTGTCCATGGCATATTTGTGCAGTTATACACTGAACTTTGGGTCAACATTTTGGAAGACTAGTTTGATAACTAGTTCTTCACTGTGTAATAGCAACTTACAGACAGCCAAGTTTTAAGATACGTCCCAAAATCCCTCAACATACACCTAATACTACCTCATCTGGAGCACTGACCATTATGCCCTCTGCATGTAAGAGCTCTACAAGGTAAGAAAGAGTAAGTCTTTTTTTTCTAAATAATCAACTGACTTTTATTCTAAGAGTGAAAGTGCTTAAGTGGGTCTAGCAAGACAGTTTGTTTTGTTACAGAACCAAGAACCACAGTGCAGCAGCAAACTTTACTGGTCTCTGATGACAGCTGGAAAACTCATTTCTTCCACCTTTGAAACCTAGCTTTAATAGTTCACTCATGAGTCGCTAGAGACAAAGTAATGAGTATCTAAACCATTTTGTTGCACACTCTATCCTCTAGCTGCAACAAAAATGTAACAGCAAAGGGGGTTTAAACATAATCAAAAAAGCCAAAAAATCCCAGGTTCTGCACTGAATTAAAACAGTACATAGAATTTGTTCTGCTTCTTGTCCTTTTCCATTAGGTTGCATTATTAGGTGGAATAATGAAAAATATTTTTAAAGTCTACAACAGCTGGAGAGGCATACTATCGCATCTCTTTATAAGTAAGTCTAAAAACTAGAATTATTTCTGACCCCTAAGCATGACTGTCCCTCCTTTCAGGAGCAACAAAGGATTTTCTTTACCTGGATTTTATAGTGTCTAGGAATTCAATATGAAGGAACAACAGAAGTTACAAAGCTGTGGAGCTTCATTTTCTTCCCTCCAGTTAAGTGTTCCTATAAGCTGTGCCAAGATAGGTTTCTCTGGAATTTCAACATGTCAAAGAAAAAAAACAGTCACACTCACTTTTAAATTAAGTCCCACTTTCACAGAAAGCCAGACTTAAGCAATATGAGATACCTATTTTCTTGCTTCCACCATGATTGCATTTCTCACATTTTTTCTATAGTCTAGCAAAACAGTCCTAAGAAAGAAAAAACAGTTATACTTGTGAGTGCCCAGCACCGGAACATAAATTAGACATAGTTCTTCTGAATGTCATTTCAGAATTACAATGATACAAAGACAGAAGTTCATCACCTGGGCTCAACTGCACTACACAAACTTCCTGCTTAGAATAGGAAACTGTGAAAAATGTCATATTCTGTCTCAGGCTCCATAAATCACACTTGTTTTTTCCTTTGTTTGAGAGTCTCAGCTGTGTTAGATGTGCTGTATGTTAGATGCCTTCAGTTCAGCGCTGCAAGCATTTTAGAGAATGTCCTACATAGCAAGCTCAAACTCATTAAATCAGTTTTTCTGTGTGTTTGTCTCACAGCATTCATTTCAGTTGAAACAATCTGGCTACAAACATTTGTTCCTTCTGTCTGGCTCCCCTCAATATTTACTACAGTCACCTTTTTTTCTTAATATTATCCAAAGGAGAACTGGCTTTCCTAAAATATACATTCCAGATGGCTCTATGGTTATAAAAAGCTGGCTTTATATACTGAAGCTAAATAACCAAATTACTAACTAGTACTAGAAAGCTTCATTGCTAAAGAATGGATGGTCTTTATAAGTCACAAGATAAGGTAAAATAAACACAAAAAAAAGTAAGATTACCCCTCTATTCCCTTATTCCTTTTTTCTTTAAAAACACTTTCAGAGAGTTAGTAAACTAGTGAATACATTCTAATATTGTCATGAGCAAACACAATTTCAAATATAAGGAAATACAAATTTAGGAAGTTTAGAACAGAGGTAATGAGCATGTATATACAAGTATTTATACAAAATAGCCCAGAACTAAAGGCTATGAAGTTTCTTTTCAAATGGCTACATCAGGTAATCAATGAAGATGAGATGAGGACTATATTCAAAGCAGACTGCCAGCTAACTCACTCAATATGTAGTCATACGGGACATACTAGTAATGAGATGCAACATTCAGAACCATCTTTTGACACCCATGGTAGATTCCAAATATTACACCTCCTTTCTTGAATAGTTAATGCTCCTACATCAGTAACTGACAGCAACAATAACCCATGTTAGGAGAGTCAAAAACCAACACCGAAGCAGCAACTGAGTAATGAAGCCTTAGAAATGTACAGTCTTAACAGATTACTTATCAGAAGTTTCAGTACTATCAACTGTCAGAGAGATAACCACACACTACTGAAATGATAGGACTGGTCCCATGTGCCAGTTTGTTACTTTTTCATTAAAACAAGAGTTTTAAGATGAAGAAAATATCCTCCTGTTTGCATTATTTTTTATCTGTCTTTGTAATTGGAAAAAAGACTGGGACAGCTTATGTATAGTTATTAAGTAGAAAACAAGAATGCAGCTTAAGTCATGTTTTTTCACACAGGTTTGAACATTTTTAATCACAGAATGGTAAGTACATTATTACTGTCAGCAGAACATCTAAACACTCCCACACTACACACTGACAATACACACCCCTGAAAAACTTGCATTTAGTAAACAAACTTAGCTAATGTACCACAAGAAAAAACCTGTACAACACTGTCAAACTACTCACGAGGTTTCAACTCTCTCTCTTAGAAAACCAAATTTCTTTCAGTCCAAGGGCAAAAGAGTTTGTGCAGGCACATTACAAGAAAATGATAATTACCAGCAAAGAGGTCTTCTCTGTCGCCATCCAGCATGATTTCTGCTGGCTTTGGACCATTGGAGTTTGTGCTCAGGTCTTCTGCAGGAAGACTTGCTGGCTCTGGAGATGAAGGACTTGACTTTTATTTAAAAAAAAAAAAAGTAAAATAATTAGCAGATAACCAGTTGTCATGTGTCAGTATATAAGAATTACTGCAACAAACATTTTTTTATTGCAAAGAAACAAGACAAGATGTACAGAAAGGAAGCCCTGTCAGCTATTTCCATTTCCCACTCCCAGCACAGGAACAAAGAACAAAAGATATGAGTTAGTCAACAGCTCTCAATTTCTTTGTCCAAGAGAAAAAAAGAGTCACAAGTTTCCTCAGGTTTAATTAACATGAAGCAAAAGCTGCTATCGAAATATCTAGAATAAGTTTATTAGTATTGCCAAATGTAATTTCATTATTAAGTTCCTTCTGGAAAGACTTGGATTTAAATCTGGATTTGTACATAGCCAAAAATTAATAA
The DNA here is from genome assembly GCF_001604755.1 of Lepidothrix coronata. Taxonomy (NCBI): domain Eukaryota; kingdom Metazoa; phylum Chordata; class Aves; order Passeriformes; family Pipridae; genus Lepidothrix; species Lepidothrix coronata. The sequence continues at coordinate 6,181,572 of NW_016690198.1, read as the reverse complement.
AGAAATCTCCAAGTGCTTTGTACCAGTTTTTCAGAGACTGAAAAAAATGCATTAATGCCATCCAAATAATTAAAGACTGCCTGGAGCCTTAAGAAATTTTGATAGCTTTGCTAATGGATTACTGCCACAGAGGGTCATGTAGTACTGTACATGGAAACAAGGCTTGCCATAGATACAGTTCTTTTAATTCACTGAAGAGGAGAACTTGCTCAGTTGAAGACACTCAGGAAAATTAAAGCAATATTGAAGCTGGGCCACCAAATGTATCTCTTGCTTACAAAACAAATACACACCTAATTGAAGTCAGTGTTTCACTTAGAAAATCTTCCTTGAATAAATATCTACTATGTTTACTGCCAGCAGTAGAAAATTCGCAAGACTGACTTCTCACGACTTCACCCACGATAGTTAGCTAGAGAGGTTTCAACAACAGCGTCTTTATTCATGCCTGTATGCATTTTAAGGAGCATCTGTAAACTGTACCACTACTTGCTTCCTAGTTTTTGCATAAAGCTGTCATAACTTAAGCTCAGAACCAGTATTCAAAAAAGATCATAAATGTTTCACTATATACTTCAAGAAACACCACAGACTAAAAAGATTTTTAAAAAGATGGAAAAATATGGAAATGTCACTGAAAAAGTCTGTCCAGATGGTATTTTCACATTCATAAATGCAGCAGAGGCAACAGTTTTAACAAACAGGCCTTCCTTATAATTGGCTCTCCGAAAGTAGTGTATGTCCTGACCCTCACATCTATCCAGACTTCAAACACCTGAAATTCTAGTACAGAAGAAGTAAGCAGAAATACTAAAAATCCTGCCAGGCAAATTCAGACAGGGTACAGAATAGTTTTTCAAAGGAAAAATAAAGTATGAAATCAAGACTCGATTGACTTGGAAAGGTTTTCCCTGATGAAGACACAAGGAAGATACAAGCAAATAAAAGAATACAAGAAAATTTATAATCCCTAAATCAGTGTAGTAGTTTAACCCCAGACAGCCAACAAGCCCCACGCAGATGCTCACTCACTCCCCCACCAGCAGGACTGGGAAGAGGATCAGAAAGAGAATCGAAGGGCAAAAGCCAGAAAACTCATGGGTTGAGATAAAGAAATAAAGAAAACAAAATATTTTAATAAAGAAAACAAAAGCTGTACACACAGGCAAGGAATTAATTCACTGCTTCCCATGGGCAGGCAGGTATTTAACTTCTCCAGGAGAGCAGGGCCCCATCACGTATAGCAGTTACTTGGGAAGACAAACACCATCACTCCAAATATGCCCCCTTCTTCTGTCTTCCCCTACTTTATATCCTGAGCATGACGTCATATGGTATGGGATATTCCTTTGGGTCAGTATGGGTCACCTGTCCCAGCTGGGTGTCCTCCCAACCTCCCATGCACCCCCATCTTCCTCGCCAGTGTGGCAGTATGGAAAGCAGAAGCAGCCTTGGCTCTCTGCAAGCCCTGCTCAGCAATGACAAAAACATCTCTATTTTATCTATTTTTTTAGCACAAATCCAAAACACAACCCCATTATCAGCCACTGTGAAGAAAATTCATGTTACCCAAAGCCAACACAGCCAGATTATATTTGCAACAATGAACTGCTCCATTCAAGTGATAGAAGAGGTCATATCTCCCTCCCTTTGCCAAAAGCTGCCCCTCTCTAAGAACCCCACATATACATGGGGAAACCAATAAACAAACCAAAGTGACAACAAAAGGAACCATCTTTCAAATTCTTGGCTGAATTTTGCCCTAGAGCCTGGAAAGAACATCAGAGAAGGAATACTTGAAAATGAACACAGGTAGAAGAGTTTAGAACCCTGCAAGGAACCAATCCACTGGTCACATGAACACTTCTCATCTCATACTAAATGAATGACAAAACAACCCCTCAGGAAATAGAGTGCTCTGGGGTAGTAAAAGGTGTATTTGTCCACTCTGTGAAGATTCTGTGAAGTATCATAAGGAGATACAACTCCTTAATTTGTATCACAAGACTTGTAATAATTTAGATGAAATGAACTAGGAAGTTTAAGAAAACCACAGTGCTTGACATGCTTCAGTGTTTTACAATTGATAGTATAGACAGTATGTGTTACATGTAATAGTCAAAGGTTTTATTTTGTATCAGAACTCAGAAGTAGCATATTTCAGAAGAAATGGTGTGTCTCTCCAGGCAATGCTGTGTAGAGCTGTGAGTTCAAGATCTTGTACTTCAGCAAAACAGCAGAGCACAGAAATGTTTGATTTCTCTGTGAGGTTCAAGAACTTTAAAGTGTTATCAGCAAAAGCAGTTTTTCACAAAAACATTATAGATACTCCTTCCAAACCTGTTTTGATGCTACTCAACTTTGAACAGCAACCCACTTACATTTTGATAGATCTGAGGTTTAGGACACAGTGGGCGCCCCACAATACCACAGATGCAGAATGGCACATAAGTTTGTGTTTGTCAATTCACTGCCACAAAAAACAGCTCTAATACAGCCAGACACAGGGAACAAAAGCCTTCCACTTATTGTACATAAGCAGAGAGCTTTCTGCTTTACCACTTCATTGAGCCCTTGGAGAATACTCACACCTTTAAGCTATTCCCTCAACCTATCTTCTCAGTTTTATCTGAGGTAGCCATTTTAGTTGCTGATAGTTACCTTTTGATTATACCTGGTTTCTAATCACAAAATGAAATCCTATCAGACAAAAAATTCACCTTGAACACTTAAACCTGATCAACCCATGGCATAATATGAAATACTAAATATTTACAGGCCTAAAGCAACAAGTTAACCAGAGGTCAATACAGAGCTATTCCCACTTCTAAAAAAGAAACAGATTCCTCCTAGGAATGGTTATAAACACATGTATCTTTCTGTTGCTGAACTGGGAAAGATCCTGTCCAGTGGCATCCTTAAAGAACACCAATAATTCTGCACTACACCAGGCTTCACAGCTGTAGTTAGTATAGCAGTTACAGACAGCTTTCTCCAAATTTCATATGAGAATACTTGCAGAAGGAGAGGACTCAAATAGACCTTAAGGGCACCTGAGAAAGCTCATGAAGCAAAACTTATTCATGCAGCTGGTATAATTTGTATACAAGACAAAAAGTCTAGAAGTGACTTTTACAGGAATATTTCCAGAGAAACTGATATTCTGTCTGTGTATTATTTGTTTAATAATAATAATTTTTACATAATAAATTTGCATTTGTTATAAATGTTAAGTTCTGCTTTTAAGAATAGTAGATACTAAAGTTTAATTTTGCAGATAATTTATGGATAAAGTGAATTTTCAGCTGTGTACTGGTTTTGGCTAGCATAGAATTAATTTTTTGCAGAGTTCTATGGTTTGGATCTGCAACTAAAACAGTGTTGACAATGCAGCCTTGATATTTCAGTTATGGTTGAACTTTGTTTAGGTAGCGTGAAGGCTTTCTCCATTACTCACTGCCCTGTCAACAAGTAGGCTGAGAGTCCACAAGAAATAGTGAGGGGACACAGCTGGGACAGCTGGCCCCAACTGACCAGAGGGATATCCCATACCTTGTAACACCGTGCTCAGCAATAAAAGGTACGAGGAAGAAGGAGGATGCAGAGGATGTTTGGAGTTACAGCATTTGTCTCACTAAGTCATCATTAGATGTGATGAAGTGTCTTCCTGGAGATGGCTGAACACAGGCCTGCCCATGGGAAGGGGTGAATGAATTAATTATATTGTTTGTGTGTGCAGCTTTTACTATACCCATTAAATTCTCTTCATCTCTACCTACCCATCTTCTAACTTTTACCCTTCCAATCTTCTCTCCCATCCTGCTGGCAGGAGTCAGTGAGTGTGCGGGGCTCAGGTGCCAGATGAATAAGGTATCTCGTGGTCTATTAAACTTTCTGTGGCTCTTTGGTATTTTTAAACAGCTGTCATTCTCAGATAAGATAAATTAAGAATGGAGTTAAATACCTTCGGAAACATTTGGGACTTTATACGAAAAAGACAACATGTAAAAATTTATTAAAGATTATTCATGGTCTGAACACTACATCAGATTGTTTTTAAGAGTTTTGCAAGGAAGTTTTAGTTTTTTCTCTTCTAAACACACATAGCCCTCAGGGAACTACAAAAACCCAGCAAGACACAGCCCTGAACATATCAGAAACTGGACTCGATAATTCTGAATAATCTGATGATTTTGCACAGCTAGTGCTATTCAGGTTCTCAAAAACCAAAAAAGCACCCATGCATGCATCACCATAAAAACCAAAAAAGCACCCATCAGCATATTAAGCTATTCCAGTTACAGTCTTCTACATATGGAAGCTAAAAGACAGGACCCCAATTTTGCCTTTTTATGTCTACAAAGTACAGCTAAAATGGCTGAATAAAATGGCTGTCAAAGGAGTTAGTAGTTAGTGTAGTGAAAATCTGCATATCAGACAAGAAACAGAAGATGAGACTAACATAAAAGCTCAAGGCCCAGACACAGACAAACAGCATAGCTGTTTAGAAATTTTAAACTTACTTGATGCCAAGGATTCACAAAATGTCACAAACATGTCCATTTCCTGAAATGTACATGGCTGTGAAATTTCTGAATGACTGGTGAGCTGAAAATTAAGTGAAGCATTCAATAACCAAGATACCAAACGGCCAGGACATCCAGGTATGCAGGACAGTCAGGATCCTTCCTTGTTTTCTTGAAAACAAGTTTCTGGTGACAGAGCCAGGGACCCATTCCAATTTACAAGGGCAATAACAAGCTTAATTTTCTTTTATTGTTCATGATGTTTGGAGGCAATAACTAAGCATCTTAAAGCTCTGACTTATGAAGAAACAAGAACAAGTTCTCACATTTTCTGCTCGCTGAAATTATAGCTCTAAATGTTTGGACATCCTCCCTCCTCTTAATAGTAGGGTCCACCTCAAACTAGTTCAACTACTTGTCTGAATCCTACCTAGCCTCCTTCGTCAAAATACAGTAGGCTGACAAAAGGTGACAATCATATTATAGTTGTTCAGGTTAACACAGCTCATTGTCTGAAACGGGGTTACAGGAGCTCACAACTCACAGCATGGGCAGAGAGAACAGATTCATCAGCAGGACAGTTTTATTTCCAGCAGAAAGTAAGCAGCCACATAGAAGCAATGTCTACATGCTTCCATTACAGCCTGGATTTAACATCAAGCAACAAGACACACACTTCCAGTAGAATTACACCAATTAATCCTGGATACAAACTCAGCTTTCTACAAAGGTACCGTACAGTATTGAAGGACTTAGTATTTTCCTCACAGATATTCCAATGGGGTCTTTACTGCTTCCTCAATAATTGCCACTGTTAAATTGAATGACTACCATTAATGTCATCTGTGGTTATCTACTGTTTTGCCTCCTATGCAAAAACCAAATATATATTGCAGATCTTTGACATACACCAATAAACTGGCAATAAGATTACACACCCTGCCCTAAATTACATTCTTGATAGATTACCACATCTATTGCTTACTGATCATTTTCAAGTTCCTCCATGTATTTTTCCATTACAGAAAATCACGCTAAAAGCAAATGAACAGCTTCAAGATGAACCAGTTGGGAACCCTTTCAAAGTACCACAGCCTTCATATAAGCTGGCTTTGGACCTCACTGTCTCTTGCCACACTCTCACCTCTGCTATCAGCAAACAAATACAGGATCAACTACAAAAAGCGTGATTCTCTTGTTACAACAGAACTCCCACTGCCATTTATGATCAGCTGCTTTATGAATATTTACCAGATTAAAGTAACACTCAAGATAGAAGTTTAACTAAGCCCACATCATGAGATAATCGTTATTCTGTGGACTGTAGTACCCTATAAGCTGCATTCATCAATCCACGTTCAAGCTAGTGAGAAGCCTAAAGTCAATTTTCATGACCTCTTTCTTACAAATTTGCCAGAAAAAAATCACATGGTTAAGGCACTTCTCCAAATGCTGTAGCTGACTAGATGTCAAAAAAAGCTTTACTGACACAGCTTTTTAAAAGCTTCTCTTCAAGCAAAGAGGCTTCCCCTTTCTACTTAAGGACTGTCTTCCAAACCGACTGTGTACACACACAGCAGCAGCAAAGGGGAACTCTCAGCAAAAACAACTGATACAAAGTGTTTCTTTGCCAGTTTTTGCAGTTAGAAGAGTTTTCAGTAACTTTTTAATCATTAGGATGAGGACTTCTCCTTGTTACTGTGATTCAGACACTAAATTTATCTTATCTCCTGCAGCTTTAATTCTAGATCACGGTGAATGAAGACGTTAATGTTACACTACAGTCTTTCTCAGCGCACACAACAAGACTCCAGCAATACACAATGCCACACAGAGATGCACAGAAGTCTACTCATGCAACTGCAGGTTCACATCATTTCCTATTCCTTTACAGCGTTTTTCCACAGAGCTTTTTCTATCAATGCACAGATTATGCATCTATAAAAAGTAAGATGGCTTGAGAGAAGGCAAGTGACTTTAAAATCCATTTAAAAGCCTCTTTGTACAGTGGGCTTTTTTTTTGTTAAGGACAGGCAACAGCCAGAGTAAAAACAAAGAAACATATACCGATCCCATTACTGTAAAGGTCAGGGACAGAAAACTCTTCAGGAAAAGAGGAACAGAAGGATTTCCTTTTTAAATGGGTAACTGCGTACAGGAAAAACCAAAGTTCTTCCAGAAGATAATGGCAACACACAGAGGCGAGACGTGACCACAACAACTCGCCAGGGAAAGCTCGCACTATAGGGGATGAACACAGAAAAGCATTTCTCATGTCTCCTCATGCTCCTTTTCCAGCAGGTCCCAGCAGCCGCCGCAGACAAGAACTGCGCCGACTCCCGTGGAACAAACCTCAGAGAGAAATAAGTTTTTGCAAATTTACGCGAACTGGAAGAGGGTGAAGCCTCGGAAAGAGGCCAAACAAAGAAAATGGGCTGTTATTAATCCCCTCAAAGTCCAAGGTGGGAGGGAGGGGACGGACACGCACAGACCAGCGAAACTGGAAAGAGGAAAGGTGGGAATATTTGTTACCCCAGCAGCACAAAAAGGGGCTAAGAGGAGGGAAAGCGGCGGCCTGGGATAGCTGCACTCCGAGACAAGAGTTGTGGGTTTCTTTCGGCGGGAGGAGCCCCGAGGGGATCCCCGCGCCGGGAGGGACGCGTCGAGCGGCCGCTCCCGGGGCACGAGCGGAAGACCTGGTCGGTGAGGGGCTGCGACGGGGCGGGGGGCAGGGGCGAGGGACCAGCGGGCTGACAGGGAGGGGACGGGATGGGATGGGACAGGTCGGGACGGGACGGGACGGGACGGGACGGGAGGGGAGTGGAGGGGACGGGAGGGCCCGGCGGGCGCCGATCCGGCTGTGAGGCTCGGGGCGCGCAGCGGCGGGCTGTCTCTTCTCACCTCCAGGGTGGACACGGTACTAGTGAAGAGGTCCTCGCCATCCTCCAGTTCTTCGAGGTCAGCGGGCCTCGCCTCCCCCAGCGGCGGCGGCTCCCGCTCCGCCGCCATCTTCCCGTGCTGCCCGGCCCCTCGTCACGTGACCGCGCCACCGGCCTCGACGGCACGTGACCGGGGCTGGGGCGGGACCGGCGGCCTCTCCATCTCTTCCCGTTTACATCCCCGTTCCTCTCCCAACCCTTTTCCCTTCCCCATCACCCTCCCCATCCCTTCCTTTCTCCTCAACCCTTCCCCATCCGCTTCTCCATTCCCTTCCCTATCTCCATCCCCTTTCCCATCCCTACCCCCTTCCCCATCCTCTACCTCCTCTCCTTCCCCTTCCCCTTCTCCATCACTTTCCCCATCCCCATCTCCTTCCCCATCCTCATCTCCTTCCCCATCCTCATCTCCTTCCCCTTTCCCATCCCTTCCCCTTTGCCATCCTCTTCTCCATCCCCTCCCCTTTCCCTATCCCCTTCCCAACCTTTTCCCAGTCTCCATCCCCTTCCTCTTCTCTTTCCTCTCCCCATCAGGTGTAGGACCTTGCACTTCGCTTTGTAGAACTTCATGAGTTTCGCACAGGCCGCCTCTCAAGCCTGTCCGGGTCCCTCTGGATGGCATCCCTTCCCTGCAGCATGTCGACTGCACCACTCAGCTTGGTGTTGCCAGTGAACTTCCTGAGTGTGCCCTCAATCTCACTGTCCATGTCACCAACAAAGATGTTGAACAGTATCAGTCCCAGTACTGGCTGCTGGGGGACACCAATTGTCACTAGTCGCCATATTTATTTCCAGAAAGTTGTAAATATGTAAACAGAAATACATGTCATCTTGAAAACGTAGAGTACCATCCATAATTTTGGCTGTATTGCCTAAGCTCACAGTGTCATAAATTGTAGAGAGCTCTATCCTGAGAGATGTGGACTGCAAAGCCAGGAAAGAATGTCCCTCATACCTGCCAACATCTGAGAACATTTCATGCCTCAGTGCTTTGAGTGAGACCTGGTAAATCTCCCACTCAGGAGAACTAAATTAGTGTTGAAGCTCAGGAACCCCAAGTTTCCAATTGCAAGTAGCAAAGAAGTTACCAAACAGAGGAGATTTAAGAGCAAGAATTAAAATAAATAAATAAATAAATAAATAAAAAGGACAATATCTCTTCTTAGATGTGTAGAAGTAGGTGGAAAAGGAACAGCCAAGCTTTCCCATTTTCAAATCAGAAAAAGTTATCTGCTATTTTAGTAAAAGATGTATTTTGAGACTGACACAGCTACAAAATTACCGTTACTAAAAGCTATAGTAACTTGCTTGTCTTTTACCAGGTTGGATAGCATTTTTAGGTTTCAGGGTAACAGGACATTTTGCAGCATATCAATGTTTTCCTTTTCCGTACAAAACAAGATAGCAGTGCTGCTAGCTTGTTTCCCATGGCCATGAGGTGAAATATACTCTATCTACATTTTTACTCTATTCTTAAGCTCAGCCTATTGCTTTCATTATGTCTCTAAATAAGATTTAGATGTCTTTTAAGGTTTAAAAATTCAGAGTAAGAAACTGAAAAAAATCTATTTAAAATATACAAGTCTTTTCTATCCAGAAGTGCAGTTCTCTGGCATTACATTTTTGTGGATGACACTATCATTATATTCTTACGGCCTTTCCAATTTCTTGAGGTATTCCTGTTCTGCTATGCTGTTCCTAAAAACTTTTCAAATAACTGGCTTTTGTATGCTTCATCTAGATACTAGGATTTAATCACCTCAATAATAATCAAGTGTCCTTGATTATACTTTTAGGTATATCATCATAATTTTATTTTTTGTGATTAAAAAGATCATAAGATATGTATTTTTTTTAGTATTTCTGGCTAGTGTACTAATCTAGCATAGTATTTAGGTGTTTAATAGTTTTCCACTAGACTGACTAGTTTTCTGACTTCATCAAAATTCATATCTATGTCTTTAACATGCATGCACCTAGGCTAAAAATCAGCTCTATCATACCTTGAAGTACTCATCTTTCCACCAGCTGAGCATGCTTCAGAATCAGAATAAATGAAGTGTAAGCAAGATGTCACCTGTGGGTTTTTTTGTGAGTTTCGTGGTGGGTTTTTTTGTTTCGTTGTTTGGGTTATGTCACTCATAAAGAAAGGTACCTAAGAAGTTTAGCTTCTCTGATTCAAAGTAACATTGTAATTACAGGTCAGGCTAAAGAGATCTGTGGCCACAGCAATCTATTATAGATATTTATCTCTTGCAGCAGAAGGGTCAAGGAATAATGTATGGATAACTACAGGAGCTGGATTTTTAGCTAATTGAGATTTAAGTTTGAAAAACTGGATTGGTAAATCTGTGTGGGAAAATAATCCAAATTAGAGAAAAGCAATCAAGAAAATAAATTGGAAAACAATTAGTGCTGCAGGGAAATTTAGGGTGAACGCAAAAAACCAATCACATATGAGACTGTGATGCATTACTGAAAAAAACAAAACCCCAGTTTCAAGCCAAGCCTCATCCCCATCAGTGCAAGTAACAATACGTATGTCACTCAACAAATACATAACAGCTGTCAACTCTACCTCATGCTACTAAGTCAGAATCTAAGACAGAGAATAGAGAACTACCCATGTGTCCCAATGGAAGCTGCAATCATCCCTTCCTTTGCAGCCAATAAATCCATCTCTGTAATGCTATCTGAGATGGACATGAATTAAGTCAAGAACCCCAAAGTAGAAGTAGAAATATCAAGGCTAAGTTTACATGTGGAACTTCTATATATGTCATGTGCCTGCTTTAGTTACCTGGTTACATGATAATGTTTCTATAGGAGCCCTCTTCCCAAGTAATATTGACTGCACAGTTACACTGTTTTTTCTTATTGTTTCCTAACAGCTCTGTACTTCATTTAGAATATGCACTTCCAACCCTATCTGAAGATAAAAAGATTTGTCTCCTCACAAGCATTTCTCAGAGGTTTGTCACTACCAAATCAAAGTGTTTCACAGGCATTGATGAATTTTATCTTCAGAGGATTTCTGTGGGAATATGATGCCCATTACACAGACAGTGAGCAGAGAAGGAAAAATTAAAACCTAAAGTGTTCACTAATTTGAAAGCCCTAACTGAGGCAGCTGGGATTTGGTTTTTTTTCTAGAATACTTAACATTTCATCAGTTTCTTCTCATAGAGAGCATTCCCCAGTATCACAGTACTAGCCTTATGCTCACCCATTTTTAGGAGTGGCCTTTTATTTCTTTCCTTCTCTATTCTGTCCTTTCCTTTCCCTTTATTGGCCTTTGTCAAGTCCCATACTTTCTTGATTAGCCTTAGGAGACATTGAGAACTCTCCAAAAATGGTAATTTCTGGTTTTGGCCCATCAGCCACTAGTTCCTCCAAGTCAATACATCTGCCTCACAAAACTTTCACCTTACTTCTCCTGATTCTGTCCACAGCATTTCTAGACTCTGCAAGCCTTTGTAGTTCAACTCTTCAGAGAAGATTGGGAAATCAAAACTGCGTTCTACATAAACACTCTTTGGAATTGTTGCGCAATAAAAAGCTTCCTTTGTTCATGCAGAATGAGATTTCACTCAGGAGTATAATCTTGTCAGTTTTAAATGGCTTTTAAAAGGAACAGTACAACAGTATTAGGCCTCTGTGTCATTTTCCCAGTTCAGGTCACAGAGGTGCTGAAGCATTGAAACAGCTACAAGAATTTATGTAGATTTAGGCAATATACCATTTTTTATCTTGCTTCTGTCCATCTGTCAAAAACTATTAAATGAGATGCCAAATAAAGATGACAATGTTCTAAGCAATGTGAATCAAGGTTTACAATCAAATATGACTGATTTTTGTAATTTCTTGCATGTGTCAGTCTGTCTTAGTATTGCACTTAATATACTTAGTATAATAGCCACTTTAATATTGTATTATTTTAATAACTGAAATATCAATGAAGCTGGAAGAAATTTATTACTTCAAAGAAGCTATTCTGGAAGAGTGACAGTGAATTATACAAGTCAAGATCAGCCCCCTGGTTTGGATTTGCAGGGAGCCACAGGGGATTATCTAGTCCATTTGCTGAAAAATGTTTTTTAAACCTTTTCTTCAGCAACTCCAGTGATGAAGACCCCAAAACCTCTACAGGCAATGTGCTTTAATGCTTTGCTCTCCAGAATCAGAAAAGATATTCCTTGTGCCTAACCTCATACTCTGTCACCACCAATTAAACATCCTCATATGAAGTATGACTTTGTAGTAGCATGACACTGGGCTTGTGATTATATTCAGAACTGATGCTGGTCTCATTTTCTATCTGTGAAGTGGTTTAGTCAGACTTCAGAAAAAATCTCACATTCCCTACGGAATTTTTTCTTTCTTTTTACTGGCCTTTACTTCAATCTGTTTTGACCATTTTGAATTCTCTTGCTGTGCTACAGCAGTTTGGTGTCACTTGCAAATGCAGTATGCATTCTCCCTGGTCTATAACACATGAGAATAGTAAATTATATCAGGCCTACAGTAGGCCAGTGTCACCTTTCATTCAATTCATCCTTTTATAAAATGGTAATCACTGAAAAATAAATTCTGACTTTGTTTTCTAACCAGTTTTGTACCTAACCTATAATGATTAACATATAACGTTTCATTAGCTTTCTTGTGAAAGAATCATAAAAGATAAATGTTCAAGAAATATTGAAGGAATACTTCCTCACTAGGAGATATTGCAAAAAAATGACTAAGTACAGTGTGCTTAGAATTAGAGATGGGTTTCTGAGATTTTTTTTTCCAGTTTATAAAATATTAAAAAACGAGTATTTTATTATGGTATAGTGACTGCATTAGGACATAACAGTAAAGCCTTGCAGTGAGTCAGCCTTCCTAAGAAAAATTTACTATATCTGTGCATTTGATTCATTTGCCCACTCGTTCAGTCAGCCAAATGAACATTACGCTTCAGATCATGATGACTATTCTGTGAAATACACACCATCTTTCCATCTGGGTATTTAATTGCATATTTTATAAAAAAATAATTTGTTTGGTCATCTTTCTTTGCCAGTGAGTGGTCAATGTCTTCTTTTATTACAGAAAAATAATTTTTATATATATAAAAGAGACTGGTTCTCTCTTCAGTCAGATGTTTCATCTGTCTTTGGACTAGTGATGGGTACTGCCCTCTATCAAATAAGGGAACAGGAGTTCTTGCTCCCTAGTTCATCTGATGTTGCAGTACACTTAAATATAAAACTCTATAGTTCATTTATATTAGCTACATGTTTACCCTGTTGCAATAGTAAGATGATGTAGAAGAGTAGTAGTTTTTTCTGTCTCGATAAGCACTAATGGCAGGTGAGAACTAAGCAAGAAACGTTGGTTACTGTGATATACATTTGTCTGCAATTCAGATTGTCCTCCACTGTTAATGCTTTACAAGAGAGAGAATGGCTTCCAGCAAAGTTTTGGTTTTACTTTACACTGTTAACCTTACATCTAAACCAGGCCATTGATGAGAGACACAGCAGCATCTGAGATATCCTGATTTGCTTTAGGCTTCAGTCACTCAATCCCTGACAGCTGCCTGTCACAACCCTGTATGGGTTGTGTCCCAATACAGGGGTCATGCTGGAAATAAATATAAGGATATGGTCACCAGGCGGTAGACCTGAGACATTCCTTGCCAAAGTAGAAGGCACATGTTTAAAAGGACCTAGAATGGATGGAAATGGGACAGCACTTGCCTGAAGCTAACCCTTCTTCAACCATCAGTTTCTGTCCACAGAGAGAAGCATAGTCTTAGTCATATTAAAGGGAGCTAAGGGTTCCTAATTGCCAAGTAATTATTTGTTCAACTTCAGCCCAGCAAAATTTTTGGGTCATGTAATTGCAGGCCCATGCTCCATGACTAAGTCAATTTTATACATTTCTATTAATGCAAAGCTGTCTTGAGCTGCTTTCCTGTTTTCAGAGAAGGTAAGGAAATCATGTATAGTGTGAGGTTGGTTCCACGTAAGGTATGAACATTTGCAGAGTTTTCTTAATCAATTTTAACTCATTTTGTCAGAGTTTTGTCATTGTAATTCATTTTGTCATTGTTACAAGATTTTTGATGTGAAATCACTAAAGCCAACATCTAGTTTTTGCTAGTCTCTAATTTGCTAGGACTTTCAGCTAGAGCTAAGAATATCAGATGCCATCAGTCTTCTTAAAGATTCATGCGCAATCTTAAAGGCTGTCTGAGTGATATTTGTATCAATTCATTTCAGTGAATATTCTTTGAGTCCTTTTTTAGAGCTATCTGTTTATATTGATGTTTTGAGTTGTCCTAATTCTTTCATCATAAACTGCATGACACAAGAAAAACAGAACAGTGGGAAAAGGAGGCTGGACCTTTGGTACAGTGTCAGAGACAAGTCAGTGCGCAATATCAGTTGGCGCTGTCCCTGTGTGGCACATAAAGAATTATCATTTGAAAATCTATCTGGTTAGAGAAAAGGTTTCATGTTATGTAATTTTTCTTTAATGGATTCCAAGTTTCTTCAGCTGCAGATCATTTTCTTTTCTTCAGATGGGGTACAGGGTTAGAGGTTTTCTGCAGCTAATTTCTGGTACTGCATTAGGAACTGCTCTATGCCTCCTAACTCTTACCATCACTGATTTACCAGTGATGAATGTAACATTGCCATTCAATTTTATCTTATTTGTTCGGGGAAGATTTAACCTAGTGAGAATATTAGAGTCAGAATGATAATGAAAACAGTTTCAGAGAAAAAAATCCCAAATCAATTGAACAAACAAACAAAAATCTCCACAAAAAACAGAACACCCCCCCAAAACCCCACACAAACCAAAACCAAACTCCCTTCCCCTCCAAAAAAACAAACAAACCAAAACAACAACAAAAACCCAAGCAAACCAACAATTCATTTCCAAATGTCCATTTGTAGAGGAATTAAAAAAAAAAAATAAAATCACCTGCTGAAAACAAGCACTTCATTAAAAAATTCCTGTAACCAGAGGTACATCTCAGTGTACCTCTATCAATCAGCAGTACTATATCGATCCAGAGTAGAACTTACTAAGACGAGAGCTTGAAATAGTTTTGTGTTAACACTTGGTAGGTGAAGAAAGTTTATATTGTCTTTCTCTTTCAAATAGTTACAATTCTTGAGCTAATCTTAGTTTAGAAAGTTTTAAGAGGGAGCAGGGGAGGATGTGAATGAAGTAGAAGGTTTTGCTTGTTTGTTTGTTTGGTTTTTTTGTGGAGAATTATGGCAAAAGCCTGAAGGTAGAGAATGTGGCAGCATGGAAGAAAATGGAAGTGACATGCAGCAAAAAATGGTAAACAGCCTCTCAAGTTCACCACCATAAACTTAGGAGATCTGTATTGTTCTGCCCAGTCTTGAGCCTATGGGAAGGAAGCTTATTTCCCTGCTTGCTTGGCACAAAGCAGAGGCTGTGTGACAATTAAATACACCAGCCTACTCCTATGCTGTAGGACCCCAGCAATGAGAGTCTTGTTCTGTCACAAGGTGGTTGAGAGCTTTCGGTTGTTACCACAGGAACAAAAGAAGATTTTACCAGTCACAGTACTTTTCTAAAAGGTCTGCATTCTTAAAACATAAACAGTAGTGTTGGTTAGATAAGGACCAATATTTCTTATTTATGTTCCAGACACAAGAGGAAATGTATTTTGTATGTTCTCATGACTTTGAAGCCATTTCTAGGGAGGTGCCAATAGAGTCTCTGAAGAGGGTCAGCTTTTTGGCTTCCAACTGTTCCTGCACTGCAATTACACATATACAAAAGCAGGGAGGTGTTGCATTGGTTCTTATTTAGCGTTTAGTGCTTTAAAACATGGTGCCCCTCTCAGCCTGCTGAGTGCCTTTGATTTGAGGTAATTCACCTAGATTTCAAAGCAGCAAACAAGAGAATGGAAATGTGCTCTCTGAAACCTGTGTTGGAATTTTAAGAACATGCATGTCCAACACATCATTCCAAACCTCTTCACTTTTCCCTTTGTGTTTTCATATGCATTTGGGTACAGTTTACACTTCATAACTTTAGCTGGCTAAAAGGCAGCAATCTAACAAAAGCTATTTCAGATTAGTTTGTAGGCTGTTGAAGGAGACAGTCAGAGAAAAAGATGATTTCTCGTGCATGCTATCTGTCTTTAGCTCTTAAGATAGGACGGATTGGCTGATGAGCGAGTGCCTATTTCCACTGCCAAGGGAGGATGCTTACTCATAGGTAGATGCTTGATTTTAAAACAACTGTGGTTAGGTGAGAAAATCTCATTCAGCAAAACATACGTATATATCTTAAATTATAAACCGATTAAATTAATGAGCCTTAATGTTAAATGCAGCTTTCTGGCTAATCATAATATTTATCATAATAAAAATTATAAAGTGGCTGTTGAATTAACCTGAGGTAAAATACTATCAATAATACTCTATCCAAAATTAGCCTGAGAAAAAATTTCTTCCCTGCCCTCCAGACACACTGGTGCATGTCTGCTGCTGCTTTAGAAAAACCAGAACCCTAAAATTAAAGAAAACAAAAAGCACTCTCAAAAATATCTCTCAAAATGTTTGCATTTGCATGGATTAAGAGAGCTAAGCACCAGAAAAAAATTGTTTCAAAATGTCTCTGGTAATTTTTTTCAGAGTACAATCTCCAGTCTACAGAGATTTTTTTTCTGCTTTGTGAACATATAAGATAAGGGCATGTGAAAGTAATTTTTCATTGAAAATTGCTCAGTGGATATGCATGAAACAGAATTTGCTTTATTTCAAAGTTTCACAGCCCAAATGCAGCTGTAATTTGCATCATTTACAATTTTGCTGTAAATTGACTTGGAGCATCTGTCTACATTATAGCCAGACCAGGCAAAAGATAAGTAGGAAAAATTATAAACTTCTAACAGAATTGATTTCCACCAAATAGCACTGTCTCTGGCTGTTATAACAATTAGTTTATCAATTTAATGTTGATTATGGCTTTCCCAATAAGTAACAGGAAAACTTGCAAATATCCACTGAACAGCAGTGCAGAAAATTCTGGCACTGTTGTCACTAGAGCTGCCACAGTATTTAATACGTATATTTGTGTATCTAATACATATATTTGTTTTTAAGATGCTTCTAGACATGTTCGGCAAAAACCTGTCTTTACAAAATAGTTCTTCTTTGAGAAATTTTAATTAACTGTACTCTGGCTAATTTTATCCTGTGGAGGCATAAATTTGGACTTGGAAAAATCTGTTTCCTTCAAGTTTCTGCTTCAAGTGATAACAGTTGCTAAACACAGAATAAGAAAAAAAATATTAACATCTCAAGAGTGTTGAGAAAGCAATCAACATATTGTCTAAATATGTTAATAAGCATGTTTTCAAATTTCTTCATAAGAATAAAGTTTCAAGAGCTCAATGAAGTCCTTAGAGGACAACGCAGTCATAAGATACTGAGGAATCCATTGATAAAGAGATGGGAACTTCAGTAACAAAATGATGCCTCAAGGTATTTTTAAATGTTTGACCTGCATAAACTACAAATTTAGCTATGAAAAAGTGTCTGTGGCTTTCTAATCATCGATTTATCCAGTTTGTGTTGTATACTACAATATATTTTCTTTGCTTTGATGAACCTAGAGTTTTATAGGGCAAAAAACAGGGCATCAAGCATCCCATTTCAATACTATTGGTTACAAGTATGATTCTGCCAGTAAGTTAATTAATGAAATCACTGAATCTGCTCAAGAATAATTTTGTATAAACTGAAAGTGATACTAATAAAATTCAGCATGAGCATTTTAGAGCAGCACATGGTAGGATTGTTTTAACTTCATCTAACCAGTCCTCCTTAAAAAACTAAACACCACAGTAACAAGGGACGTTATATCCTAGGCAACTTTTTCCTTTCAGATAAAGACAGGCAGTAAAGACTTTTTTCTTACCTAATTTAAAGCATGATATTGAATTTCCTGTACTGTAAGCATCCTCATTTCCTTGTTCCCCATTTAGTTGGAAGGAGATACATACCTTCGAAGAGGAATTACAGTTTTACTCTGGGTCACCCCCACTTATCTCTTTATCTCTTCTATTGACCATACAGAAAACTTACACAAAGTCTTATCTTACCTTTGGCCCTTACCTTGGGCAACTCAGGTGGATGTTTGATTTGACACAAGCTACATTTTAGATTTTTTTGCTTTGATCTTCAATCTGTTACAGAATATGCATATCCACATGGAAAAAGCCACTATAAAACAATATGTAGAGAGTGAAAGAGTGGGGAGGTAAATGCATATCACAGCATATGGATAAAGTATTTATATGTAGTTGTACAGTCTGTATATGTGACACATAGATACTATATATATTCTCTATACAGTATATACATATATACTCTCCTCAAATATATTCATTCTCTATGTATCTCTATATACTCTCTCTGTATATAGAATATAATGTCTATCAGTATATATATGTGTATATTTTATATATGAATATGTACAGCAGACAAATTAGAAACAAATATAAATATTTGAGAAAAATACAGATATTTATCTATAACAAAAAAAAAAAGGTTTGTCCTGGAGATCATTAAGTTCTCTTCCTGTGGTTGCTAGTATACTGGCACATTAATGTACTAGTCTGATATCTGAGTTCCTCTTTTTTGCTGGCAGTTCTATAGATTAAAATGGGAGAAGGAAGAACAGTTTACAACTTCCTGCCTCATGCTAGGAATATAGATCATAAACAGCTGATGTGCTGATTTATCCAGAACAAGAAATAATGGAACTAATTATTTCAATATATTTGAACTCCTTGAACTATTTTTAATATTTTCCTCCAAGAAACACACCTTCCTTCCTCTTCATAGATCAATTAGGTTTCTACAAAATCTGTGCTGTTTTGAAGCATTTGTTTTCAAAAGATGTTAAGGTTTGTGGTGTTTCAAAGCTGTTTTCCCAGCTGCTCACCTGGGAGCTGTCACTCCCCACTCACTCAATGGACCTGCCTGCTGTGCCAGTGGGAGTGATCACTCTTGGAAGCCATTGGATGAATGGTCAAAACAATAAGATCAACATGCTGGGAATCACTTGCTGACAACAAGCAACTCAATACATAAATTGGGAGCAGTACCCATTCGGTGAAGATGTGCCACTTGGCTCAGCCCAAAAGTCTGGCCCAGTTCCCTCTGTGTTAGCAGAGCATGTGATTGTGCTCTGATTTTTGTTGCCCTGTCCTGTGGGAGGTTATTGCTGTTCTGATCTTCCAGCCAGCCAGCTGAGATGCACAGTCAGAAGTGATTTTGCCAGCCCAGGCAGGATCCAGCTGGGTTTGCAGTCTGAGCACGCTAGTTGATTTTGTCCCAGGTGATCTAAAAACAACTCCCACTTGTACTTAGTGACAGAGACACAGGACTAAAAATATTAAATAGTTCTTGAATGGAAAATAAGTAACGAATTGCACATGTGAGAAATGGTGAAGAAAAAACATGATAGTTTTGGAACAAGACTTAAAAATTAGGATTCGTGTTTAGAGAACATTTATTATGTCATACCAAATGATTGAACTACTATTCAGTTGCAGCACTTTTTGATCTTTAAAAATTAAATAAATCTGTTTCAGTACTAAAGTCTGGATGTAGACAAGGTAGTTGAAACCTTCAGAAATGCTTAGATGTTAATATGATGTTCTATCACCCACAGTTAAACTGAATTAAATCTTTAGAAGGTTAATTAGTCTTCAAATTTTAAAATATGAATGATGTCGTCCTTGACATTTGGAAGATTTATCATATATTCATTTTTTTATATGGGAGGACAATTTTTTTAGTGGTTGGGATAAGACCATAGTTTTGCTTTGCTGTAGCTATTCCTCTGATCCTACATTTGTTTAAGTTTTGTCAACAGCATAGATAGAAGGGCAATGGGTACAGCTTCATGCTTTAAGTTACCTAAAAATTTACTTCATATCCCCAAGATTCTTCAGGTACTTTTTTCTAATGAGACCAAAAGGACTGGGCACACTCACCTGTGTATTGAGCTTTAGTTATTCTTTGACTTTTACCTAAACACTCCAGAAACTTCATAAAAGTGCACACTGCCATGTTAGCAACAGGTACCTGCTGGGAAGGTGCCAGCCTCCATTGAGCTAAAAAATCCACTTGGGGTTCTCAGTGTAGGAGGAGGAACGACAACCAGAGTAAGAAACTGCCCCCTTTATGCTGCCTGGAGAAGAAATGTCCCATCCACTTCCCAGAAGACATGGCTGGTTATATGGAGCAGAAAAGATTGAAGCATAGCCCATGCAGCAACAGGACATGGTCTGCCCCTACAGGAAAGGGTGTTGATTCCCATGAGTGGGTCGTCCAGAAACAGACTTCGTGACAGTCCGTGTGATCTTCACCATCACTGCTGTCCCTGACAGCACGTTATCAGGACTGTATATCTGGTAGATACTATTTGTTCATTTTGTGATACTGGCATGTGCCTCAGCATCTATTGTCATCCAGCCAGTCCATGTGCCAAGGATGACTTGTACATACTTCTATTATTAATAGACTTCTATTCATCAAGGAAGGGCTGAAAAAGTTATGCTGGCACATATTCCTTGTGGAGCAGACTGCTGATATTATGGGGCTTGTCCCAGAGGCAACATGGTGTTAGCTGGCAGGATTGGAAGAAATACAAGTGCGGTCCTGGCACTAATGCTTTTGCACAGGTGTTTAGGCAGCAGAAATCTATGAAGACACATGTTTGCTGTGTTGTGCAACTTGATACAGGTTGCCAGGTCCAGGCATCAACTATCTGGTCATGGAGGAAGGGTGAGGAAGGCTGAGCACCTCTCAAAGAACTGGATCCTACCTCTGCTTAGCACTCTCCCCTCTCCAGGCTCTGAGAAACAGTGTAGCAGTGGCCTTTACATCCCCTCACTGGGCACAGAGGATGGAGATTGAGGGAGGCCGGCATATCTTGAGGTGCTGCGTATTCTCTCCCCTGTATTTCTGGTGTACTGAGGATACAGCTGGAGCATTGAAGAGGTATCATGAAAGCTGCTGGTGAAAAAACAGACAGGTATACAAAGATGGCTCTTTGCTTAGTTTTTGCATGTGAAATGTGGGATTCAGGTTAGAATTAAGAAATATTTAATATTGTAGCGGGTTTTGCAAGTTTTTTTTTCCTCTTCTTTCCCCCCTTCCCTCCTCCTTTTACCTCTGCGGGGGGGGGTGGTGCGGTGGGGTGGGCAGAGTCTCGGTGGACACCGGGCATTCAGCCAAGGCAACTGATAACAAATATATATTTCTGTATGATCTAAACAACTTATGCATACTGGGTTAAGGTCATGATTAGTGCAACCTGTTTGAATATTACATGGGATAAATTCCTTCAATTATTTTTTAAGGTCATATATTTTTACTTAAGCCTTTTAAAACAGAGGAAATTAAATTCTTCTCTGAGGTTCTCATAGATGGAACTCTTTAATGCTGACATTGTGCTGCTTATTAGATACAAGTATTAGCTTATCCAAATAAAATCAAATGGAAAACATTAGTGCATTTGTAATTATGACTTCAGTATGATGGGAATGCATTGTGGATTTTCTTGTTTAGAGAGCAAATATTGTTTCAAAGTCACTTCTCTTAAAAGACCATGAACATATACCATCAGCATTAGGAAATTCCCATACTATTTTTTAACCAGAGTATAAAAAATGAAAAAAATCTTATGTTGGACTGGTGAGCTTTTTGTTCTCTTATAACAGCTCTAAGCTATTACCAAGAATATATTTCTTGTTGTTAAATCAGTATGTTGACATGGAACCTGATATTTTAGATGAGCATGTTGCTTTTGGAAAAATTCATTGGTCTCAGTTAAAGGATTTTATATTTTTCTTCTTCAAAGAAAAAAAAAGCATTGGATTTCATTTTTATCAGACATTTATGTCAAAGCTGGCATAGGCAGTATGTTACTTCATGAATTCAGTAATTTAAGAGACTTTGACTTTCTTTTCTAACACAGGTGCTTAAACTACACTTGGTAACACATTTTATATCCAGAACATGCTTCAGTGTTTCCACTCGTGTCCTCATACTCTGTATTCTTGGACTTTCTTTCAAAATTTATGGTCCGAAATTGTCCTTTTCTTGTGAGATCACGGGGTATTTTGTGTTACATTTGGAGCTAGCTAGACTCCCTCTGGTGGCAAATTCAAAATTCAGCTGTCCATGGACTGCCATTTCTTTACATTGGTCAAGTAGCTACCCTGGCAGAGAACTATGTGTGTTAAAACTTACTGTGAAAATAATGTAATTGGAGCCTGTCTTTGTGCTTCTTTATGAAGTGGATAACAAAAGTCACAAAGATGTACTCCAGAAAAGCATAATAATACCTGTACACCAATTAGAGAGGTAAAAACTTCATGCGTTGTCTATCCAAGATGAGGAATATACTAATAAAAACAGGAGTATGAAGTAACTTGTAATATTAAGAAATACTAATCTACTGAATTAAAGCCATTACATGTTATTGAACCAAACCCCTAAAGTAGTTTTTGTCTTTAGAACAAGCATTTTCCTTGAGAGTTTCGAATAATTACCATAATACACATTTTCAAAGACATGTCTACTTCCCAGAGAAACTATTTGAAATTCACAGGAAGTTGTTGCCTCATCCATCTACGATAGTAGGGAGCCAACAAGCCATGTCAAAAACGAATAGTCAATGCTTCACAGCCAAAATCCAAAGATGTTGTAAGCTTATAGCACAGGTATCTATTCTGTGTCAGTCCTTCAATTGCCATTTAGTTGATAAAACAAATTTGGGCTTAATAAACTTGTATTTATTCTACAGATAAGTGAAAGGCTGAAACATAATTAAATTCTGAAATTAAAGAACTTGAGAATTTTCTATTAGAATTAAAAAAAATCATAGGAAACTAATATGAAACACACAAATCAACGACTGTTAAGGAAACAAATCTACATTAGGAAATTAAGAGTGTAGAGCGAATCACAAGTTGATCCTGATGGTATCACCGCCAAAACAGATAAGTTTCATTATGGGGTTATCAACAGGAGAATTTTACATAGCATCCGAAAGACAGATTTTTTTTTTTAAATAACTCAGTGCTCAAGCCCCAATCCAAGAATATCGTATCTGCAGTGAACAGTAAAAAAAATGTAGACTAAAAGAACTTCAAGGTGCAGCAGCAAGAAGGATAAGAGGTTAAATAACATGATCTAAGAGGTTAAATAACATGATCTGTGAGGAAAAGTAGAGAAAGAAATGAGGAACATGATACTAATGTAATATATGAGAAGTTCTAAAGAATGGTGTATAAAAAAGTGATGGTAAACCATTCTGTATTTCTCTAATAACGTGGTAAGAAATAAAAGCTTATTTGCATTTGGGAAATTTTGGGCAGATAGTAAGAAAACTTTCTAAGATATGCAGAGTTGATCATGTGTTGATCATGGATCAACTCTTTCATGAGACACTTTACAGTAGTTTGAACATTGTCTTTCAAGAGCAGTCTATGTATATGTGACCTTAGAATAGGGAGCATATTGGGTCACTTTCTTTATTCCAGGTTGCAAGATGGCATCTGTTAATACCACACAGCTTCTGCAAAGTAATTACTTTTGCTCAGTTTTAGACTTCTGTGTTTAAAAGTAGTGATCAATGCAAAAAAATGCACTGAATACTCTCATTCCATTGGAGATATCCAGGTTTTATGAATTGTTGAAATGTGCTTATCAAGAGACACAGAATTAAACCATCATTTTTTCTTGCCTCAGAGTTTTCTTGAAAAAGGTGACTAGTGGATAATGCTTGTTGTAAAACTTATTTGTTATGTTTGGCATCTGCTGCCACTGAATGGTACCAGGGAGTCTGGATCTGTTGTTTTTCCTCCTTCATCCACACTTCACATATTTTTTTCAGCTTTATTTATATCTGAAAAGAAGCCACAGGGGATTTTTTAAGATGGAAGAATCCAACACAAACAAGCATTTCAATTCACGTGAAGCAAGATAGTAATCCTGAAACATAAACCAAAGTCACTTAGATCATTTTGTCACAGTATAAATCCTGTACACAGTATTTTCTTAAGAATTCTTTAAAAAATGATGTTACCTCTCATATTTGTTCAAACCAATCAGTTATTTTTGTCAGTTAGGTGTCTGTCTGTGATAACATCATGCCTTATCACAGTATCGTAAGAGATGGAGTTGGAACAGACATCAAGAATTTTCTGGTTCATCCCACTGCCTAATGTTCCTCTGTCTCCTATTTGACAATATGCTCAGGTTCATTTTTAAACCATACAATTTTTTGGTTTTCATTCTAATTATTGAAATAAACTGATATGACATTTTAAAAGTAGAGGAAATAGTCCTGCCTGCCTTAACAGTACCTGGGACATTATGGTGATCCTCCTTATCTGTCTTCCAACATTTTGCTCTGTTAAATGTGTATTTTGTTTTCCTTTTGCTCTTTATGCTATTTTACAGCTTTATTTTCTAGAATTGTTGCCTTCTAGCTTTTGTCTTTCCTTGGTCTTTATTTCCTTTATTACCTTCACAGATGATGGTGCAAAGAGGACTCAATGAAATGACTTGCTATAGAAGAACCATCAGAAGTACAGTACCTTTTCACTGAAGAAAATGGAAATGCAATAAACACAGTAATTATACTGGTAATTGTTGATAAACATCTCAATGATGAGATGATTTTTCCCTACTCCAATTGCATTTATGTCGTGATCTGGATATGCTGCATAAGGACACAATGAATACTCAGTGTTACATCCAAGCAGTTTGTTCCCTCCCTCAGTTCTCCTGCAGCTGCTTGTTATTTCCTCTGGACATCAGATTCCCTTCTCCACTCTTTCAGCATGGACCTGATGCCAGTAGCATGCCTAAAAGCCAGGCCAAAAGTGATGGCTGATCTCCCACCTGGGTACTTATGGGAATCTGATCTGTTGGAAACAACCTTTCAGTGAAAAATCTAGCCTGTTTCTTGGAAGGTTTTTACATCCAATGTAAATCTGAAGGCAGGAAATAATTCTGTAAAACAGAATAGTTTATAAAATTAATGAAAAATGCCTGGAGAATAGAATCATATCTTTCTAAATTTCATGGTGATGCAGTATGGGACACCCAAGGTTTAGATATGTTTACTGTTTAGTAAGTACTGTTTAGATATACTAAATTTGGGATTTCAATAATATACATTTTTGCAGAGTTTTTTGTAATTAATTTTCAACCTTCTTTATGTTCTGCGACCCCCCCCCCCTTACTATTTTCCAGTTATTGTTGCTACATCTGAGTTGTTCTGAAGCTTGTGCCACTGTCATGTTGGGAACCAGCTGGAAGAACCAACAACATTCTCTGCTCTAGGTGGCCTGCTGTCCCTTCAAGTTCTGCTCTGGAATGGATACCCAAGGCTAGCAGCTGGATTGTGAAACTCTAGTATATAAAATCATGATTAAAATGAAAAGGAAGAAAAGACCTTTATGTTTAATTTTATACTCTATTTGCAAGACAAAGAATTAAGGTAGTTGAGAAGCATGTTGAATTTCTGAATGCCTGATAGCAAAGATTCCTTTGCCCTGAAAATGGGGAAGACACATACAGTATCTTGTAATGTGACATTTGCTTGTATAAATGAAAGAAATATGTTGATCTGTAGTTGTTGCTGTTGACTAGCAGTTGTCTGAGTGACACCCCTCCATTTCAGTGTGTAATCTGAGAAGTACCCACAAAATATTGTGAGTTCTGTAAGGTATGTTTCTTTTTTGTTGGCAAGAAAAGTGAGCTGCAGCAACAGGAAACTAGAAGGGTTAGTAACCAGAAAGAGAGCATGTAGATCCTTGAAGAAGACAAATTGGGAAGAAAAAAAAAAGTTTTCTATGTCCATGATTAAAAAAAACATGAATTCATGATTTTCATAAGAGTTCTGTATATATGCAGGGGCTTCCACCATTCCTATGAGATGGATGTGTTTCGGAGCTATTAGCCATCTTTGATGCTGGAAAAGGATTCTCACCAGTCTTATGCTGTCTCCACAGCATCCCAAAAGGTCTATAAACATATGAGCTGATACACAGATGAAGAGAAGTAGAGGAGTTTAAGGCTTCACTGATGAAACTAGTAAGCTGCTTCACCAAAGAGCAGCTAGAAATCAAATGTTTAATGAGTCTTTCTCTCAGAAGCGCTGTGAGTTTACATGGTTTGTTCCTCAGGATATTTACATCAGAAGTGCCTGTGAATCATGGTTTAGTTTGCTCATGTTAAAGTTCAGTCAAGAAACTGACTCCATCATTCTCTCATTGAACACCATGGGATATATATTTTATGTTATGCAAATAGCAAAATCTCCAAGAATTCATTAGCTGATGGTCTAAAGGATATGAAGAATAATGTTACATTATAATTCCCAGAGTAACAGGGAGTCCAAAAATAATGTCAGATTTGGCTTTCATGAGCTGATTTTCCACAGCCGTATTCTTACATCAGTTTGAGTTTATTTTTCCAAGTCCTTGTGCATGATATCTCTTTGCATAACTTTAAGTATTATGAAACACAGAAGGGACTTAGGAGGACCCTATAGGCTGTGTTCTGCCACATCCACCATGTGTTATCTGTGATTGCTCTTTCTTAAACTGGCTGGATTCCAGCTCACTGGGAATTCAGAAATGCCTGGACGACTCTACTAGTATTGAAGATTGTCTCTTTTTGTTCTTGTAAAATCATCATAAGGTGATACTGTTTAATAGCATTCCAAGTGCCTGGGAGTAAATATTGCAAAGACTGGGGGCATACACAACTTTTTCTTACGTCGTTCGTGTTTGCCTTAGGTAGCTTTATCCCTCACTCTTAGTACACTCTGTGGGCTTCTTTTACATATTCTAAATCCTTCAGTTATGCTTGGATTTGTAAAAGCACCACAGAGCTGAATCTTTTGCTTTCATTTCATTTATGAGGGAAAATACTTGGACTTCATTTTCCAGTACAAAACTCTTTGACCTCAGAGCAAAAGGGCAGGCAAGCACATGCAGAACATATTGATGCTACATAAAACACAAAGAGAAAAGAGTAGCAAATGGGGAAGATCTGTTCAGGCAAAATGAAATAATGCATTTCTTTCCTGGGAAAATAATAGTAAACACTGCCTGAATATTAATTAGGATAACTGAAGCAAAAAATGTTACAGTATAGCTGGAACAAAGGGATATTTGCCACAGAAGCACTCATAACCTACTGAATGAATACCCATTCTGATCCTTAGCAGATATGTGCACATGCAGCATATATATGTCATGAGAACAGAGCTCTTAACCATCCCATCTATGTAATGTGTGCTGGATTACAAAAATGCAGTGCATACATGGTTGTTTATGGCACTTGGCTTGAAAGCAGCACATTTGTCATGTCACTAGATGGTCACCTGCCAAAAGTTGCCCACATTCTGTTATCTGCTTATGTGTCAATAATGTGCTTATCCTTGTTGTCTAGAGCTCAGTGAAGTCGGTCAAGTTTCCAGGGAGTATGGCACTATTTGTATGCTACAAAAAGAAGGAAAGGGAATTTGAGTGCAGTGAAAAGGGGTGAATGTATACTTTTAAACTTTCTAAGACATTTGAGCCTTCAATCCTAATAATGTCAACAAAATACACTAATTACTTAAATAAAAAGACCTGCAGATAAGAGAAGACCTCAGATACTGGGTAGCATCTAAAACATGGAGCTGCCTAACTAGGTTAGTACATTTAAGTGTGTTCCATGTTACTCTGTATAAATATCTTATACGTGGTAATGTTGTTTGTCACAAAACTAAGGACTGTATTAAAACTCAGGAAAACCATGTGATGCCTGAAATTGCATAGACATATTTAATATGGCCCATATATTCCAATAATGAGAAACTCAGACTGATACCCTAAGGTGTTCCCAAAATTATATCTGAAAAAACCCTGAACATTGTTTTTCTGCTGGTCCAGGCTGGAAAGCATCAGGATGCACCGTGCAAGGACAAGTGGTATTTGGAATGGCTGTGGGAGGAGTCCACTCTAGGCAAACACAGGCAAGGTCAGCAAGGCAAGGCCCCTACGGTATCTGGAGACCACCGACATGCTGGATAGTGCTCTGGACAGATCGGCAGGGAGCAGTTGAGTTGGGTCAGTGTAAACACCTGCAGTCCATCTGAGCCGCTAACTTCTGAAGAGGAATTTCTCCTAATTGGCCTGTATAAGGAAAACTAATGTTAGGCAGGGGAAAAAAGCATATATTGGTCAGATAGCAGATAAGAACCTCAGTCTGACCCAGCTGTGTCTTGTCTGTGACAAAGAAAAGTGAAATAAATTGCAAGGTCATTGCACCCTGCCTGTATCAGACTGTCTTTCATATTCAATAAATGATGTGTGATTACAGTAAGCAGCTAGCTTTGAGGGAGTATATTTTGGCAAAGCCTCTCCCCTCTCTCTTCAGCACTGGCCCTATGGCTTTATGCCATAGTATCCTCCTACCTGTCAAAATACTTCAGTCTGAATGCACTGACTGCTACTGAGCGAGGAGAAAGCCTGGCGTAAGGCAGCCACCTCTGGAATGCTCACCATGGTGAAGTCACTGGGCAGAGAGATTGCTCTGCCCGTACCCACAAGGATCATTATGATATCTACAGGACTTCCCTCTCAAACAGGGAGAAGTGGGTTTAGGAACTAACAGGCTATTTTGTCTAGGTCTGTTGTTTGTGGAGGATATAGCAAAGTGATTGTCTCCTTCATCTATTTTTCCCTTTTTCCCTGTGGTGGGCTTTTTTGTTAGTTTGTTTTGGTTCTGTTTTGTTTTGTTTTGTTTTCTTTTGTTGGGGGGTTTGGTTTTTTTTTTTGTTTCAGTGTGTTTTTTTATAACTGAGTGTTGTTTTTTTTCTCATTACTTTCCCTTTGAGCCTCAAAAGCTCAACATTTGAATTTGTTTCTTTTATGGGTAGCATAAACTGAAGACAGATTTTGTTTGCTTCCCTTTACTGAACTTCTCTTGTTAAAAATGACTGATGCTTGTTTATTCTTTCTTTTGTGCTTTGAACAGATATCAAATCTCATGCTTTGAGAAAGGAATATAGAAGGGGATCATGGGTTCATCATCATTCATCATTCACTTCAATGTGCACATGTGTGCCTGCACTGCAAACTAAGACTGCAGATAAATTCATTTGTCTGTTTGCAGTGAGCTGTAATTAGAATTCTGACTAGGTGGAAAGTGACTATTCATTACGCTGCAAAACTACAGAGCTAGATTAACTTTTTCTGGAGGCTTTTCAAAAACATCCTTTGCACTTTCTGGCATGCACTGAATGATAATGACATAGTGCAATACCTTCTAAGTATGCAGTAACTCAATATCATATATGAGCCCATGTCATCAACCAGGAGCCCACTGGGTTAGGTCATGTAGAAACACCATTTGTTTTGGCACAATCGAGAAGGTCTTACAGCCTAAGTGAGCGTGTCTGACTCTGAAAGAACATTTCTCCTTCACAGGAGATGTCTTTATTGCTCCCTCCAGTGCCGACGGCTTCCTAAAGGCACAAGTGGAGAGCCCCAGTATAAGCAGCATCTGGCAGCACAGTCAGTGGAGAAATTCTGATGTCAGCCTCTCTCTTTGATGGCACACAAGGATGGCCACTGTTTGTGCCCACGATCTTTGGCTACCGTCTTCATCCCTAAGGTCTGCTAAAAGCTAAGTCAGCTTAAAAAAGTACGAAGAGAAAAGACTGGTATCTGGTCCAAAATGCCAAAGTGTAGAGGCTGCCTTAAAATGAGAGCACCAGCCCCATTGAACCAGGGAGTATGTACTGTGAAGGAACAAGATTCAGGATGGGAAAGGCTCCAGAGGTGGAGAAAAACATACAGCAATTGACAGGACGTTATGATACGACTTCAGAGTTTTTACGTGTTTATAAATATACACACTGTATGTTTCCCCAGGATTTGTATCTCCCGGGCATGCCCAGGCTTGGCCACTTCCCTGCTTCCCTCTCTGATTGGCCGGATAATCTGGAGCGAGGAGACAGCCACCATTCGCCCTTTCCTTCCCCGGCTCCTCCCACGTTCCTCCCCCTGTTGCCTGTGTCTCTATCCCGATTTGTTCCCCCATTTGTCTGTCTCATGCCCCACCCCATGTTCTAGCCCTTTCCCCGCCTAAACTGATAAAAAAATCTCGTGCATGCCTCAATAAAGCATTCCATCTGCACCCCTGCCTTGTCTATGGACCCATCCGTGTTGTGTCACGGCCCCATCCCCCCTCGGGCCGTGGCGATGTACTTCAGGCACAGTCAAGGATTTAGCCCTGTCTATCTAGTCCTTGAAATAACACACGTAACCTTCCAAGCCAGTACTAAATATATCAGATGCAAATATATATTCCCTTGATGTCTGCAAACATCTAGGAATTCTTCTAGGATAAATAAATTACTTAGCAGCCTTTAATTTGAAGTGTATTTCCCCCTGTAACAATAGCAGTTGGTTAGAGCATGGTGCTAATAACACCAAGGTTTTGGGTTCAATACTTGTATGGGCCATTCGCTTGGAGCTGAACTTGATGATCCTTGTGGGTCCCTTCCACCTGAGAACATTCTATGAAATCTGTGAAATATGTGGAATTCTTACCTTTTATGTTGAAATATATTGTTCTCTCATGAATAGTCAGTTTTTCTTGGAAACTCGAACAAAATCAATGTATGCATTTTTAAGAAGAATTAAATAAAATTACATTTCTGCTGCTACTATAAAGAAAACACTAGAATGTTCTTTCCTACCAGCTTTAACACTGAAGCCTAGAAAGTCAGAAAATGTACATTCTGGTAGTCACTTTCAATATTCAGATAGAGTTCTACTTTGATTAGTAGATATGACATTAAATATTTTTGTGTATATGTCAAACACAATCATTGTGGAAAATTATTTAATTCTGTTTTCCTTGTGATACTTGTTTGTATAGATACATTGAATGAGTTTTGAATCATATTAAAAATCAATACACGGAAGTTTTGCTTCTCAGTGTGTAAGAGCTTGTGTTTGTGTTGAGTGTGAAGGGATGTGGAGAATAAATCAAGCTTTCTAAAAGAAGGGAAGCTGGAGAACAGCTACAATACCTTAAATGAAACCTCAGGCTTAATAAAATCCACTCTTCTTTTGAGCTGATCCTTTACCCTTTCTTTGGCCATGAATTCTGTATATTGCAGCACTAGCCCCTTGGCACCATCCAGAGGGGGTTTTTTTGATGTCACGATTACCTTCAGAAATAGAGGATTTTAGTGTTCCTATTTCAATTTTTCATATAAGCGAGGCTTACTGTACCATTTCATTAGCCTCTTCCGTTTGTTTAAACTACCTATTGTTTCTTGTCCTGAACAGTAAACATCTAAAGGCAGTGGATACCCTTTTGTGCTCATCAAGTGCCAAAAGAACTGTGACTTGTTATCTATGACTGGGCACCCAAAGTACTAAAAGATACCTTTTTGGAAGATTTGCTGTGACCCAGATGGAAGACACCTGGTTGTTACAGAACCTGCTATCAGAGGGACTGCTGTACTACACTGTGGTAGTCACTCCTTCCATCCTGAAAATTCTTAAAAGGATAATCAAAACTAATCTGTTGCCAACTTTACACCTTGAAAAAAGAGCTTGAGACCCATTAAGAAAACTTATACAGATGCTGTGATTTCTAATGGAGGAGAAGAACTTACCAAGCTATGCTTGCGCTTCTGTTGTGTAGTATAGGAATGAAATTCTCTGAGAGATGGTAAGGTATCTCTGTGGAGAGAAACCCTTTAATAAAAGGTTGTTAGGGAGGCTGGGTGTTGTAGAGTAATGTAGAAATACCCTTCCAAACCTTTTTGAAAATTTTGGCCACACTGAAGAAAAACTTGGGATGGACTATATGACATAGAGAAAGGGAGGGTCAGCAGGAAGGACCACACTGATGAGAAAGTGGACACATGAGAAATTCACGTGCTGCATCCCCCAAAAGCTACAAAATAAAATGTGCTTTTGAAGTTCTGAGGGAAAGAACCTTAATCCTTTTCTGTCAGTTTCTGAGAGCGGCAGCAGCAGCAGCAGCAGGCAGAGATGTGGTGAGAGCCTGCCAGGAAGGGCCAGACTTTACATGGGGCCAAGAGCCAGCAAGCTGCAAGATAGCACGTACAACTACTGTTAGAGTGCTCTGTTGTGTTTTAAACCTGACTGGCAACTAAGCACCCCGCAGTCACTAAGCACTCCTACCCCCAATGAGGATGAGAATAGGAAAAGGAAAAAGTAAACCTTGTGGGTTAAGATAAAACCAGTTCAATACTTAAAATAAAATACAACTTAATATCAATATTAATGATAGTAGTAGTAGTAGCAGCAGCAGCAGCAGCAGCAGCAGTAGTAGTAGTAGTAGTGAAAACAAATGAGAAAGAGGAATAAAACCCAAGAGGAACAAATGAGGCTCACCACTTGCTGACCAGTGCCTAGCCCATCCTTGAGCAGCTATCAACCCTCCTGGCCAACTCTGCCCAGTTTATATACTAGACATGACATTCTGTGTTATGAAATATCCTCTTGGCCAGTTCAGGTCAGCTGTCCTGTTTATGCTCCCTCCCAGACTCTTATGCACCTGCTCAGTGGCAAAACATGGGACAGTGAAAAGTTCTTGTTTTAAGGTAAGCACTACTTAGCAATGACTAAAACATAAGTAACATTATTGTCATACCAAATCTAAAACACAGCACTATACCAGCTACTAGGAAGAGAACTAACTCAATCCCAGCCAAAACCAAAAAACACTCCTTGGTGCAATGCAGATGCATGCCTCCCAGATGATCATGGGAGCAGTAACCTTAAAAGAATTTCTTGCTTCAAGGAGTTTTCACCAAATCCATTTATGATTAAAAAATTATGAAACTCGCTCAAGTAGGAAGTTCAGTGTTTAAGATGCCACAAATGGAGCAAGAAATTGTGTGCATACTATCGAATGTAAGCAAGCTTTATGCCACTGATTATTTATCTTTGAAGAATAGTAATTAGGGCCTAAATTGCATTCATAGATGACAGAGATAGAAGGAATTAAATCATCTTTATTTCCTTAGTTATAATTGGTCAAATAGTGAAATCTAGAAGTTCAAAGGTCAGATTTTTCCACTGAGCCTGATCAGAATGGGTTTCTCATTCCTAATTTTGCTGTTGCTATTAAGTTATTCTGTAGTTAGACTTTACATGTAACATAAGATAATGTTACTCCATGCCATCACCGCAGTAGAGGTATCATTTATTCCTGTCTCTCAGGGACAATATTAGATGTGCAGATGCAACATAAGCTTGAGCTCAGTCCCATGAGATGTACTTATCTGATAAATCACTTTATTTGTCAGTATTTGTTTAAGCTAAAACCCTTGCACTGAAGAAGGGTCTAAACACTAAGGCAGTAAAGAACTGTTCAGGGACAGCTCAGGGAGCCCTTTTTGCCACTGCTGAGCTGCCAGGTGCCTGTGCAGAGGACTGCAAATTGCCAAAGGTCTGCCAGTCTCAATCTGTTTACAGTCTTAATCAGAAATGTAAACTTGGTGTCTTAAGCAGAGCTCTAAGCTTAATCTTTTTGTACAGCTTTATTGCAGCTTAACTACAGCTTGAACACACAGAGTATATGTTAGATATAAGGCTTACAAATATATTGGTACCCGATCACGATAATCATATGGTCATAGCCTTAACAGGTCAAATAACCAACATTACTTTAAATAAGCCTTCTATGTCATGGATTTGGTACTGCTCCTTAAACTTTTCAGTGAATGTGCCATTCTTATTACTATTCTGATTCAGCATTCTTGGAGAAATCTTTGTACATTCAGAGAGAAATGTTAAATGCCTTTACCAAATAGAAAATTTTTCTTCCTGTACCTAACTTTCACAGCCCCAATGTTTTTTAACCTAATTTAAATAATAATCTGTCTCAAAGACACTTCGTCCTCTTCAAGTTCAACTGCACAATCAAATGAGGATGTGACTGTAAGTTGTGGTAGTTTTTCCACACCAGTGTCATAGAACAAGGGCTGACAACAGTAGCAGGGCAACATTGTAGCAGGGCAATCTTGCAATGCGGTATCAGAAGATAAACTCTCCAGGGACCCTTAGTTAAATTAGAAGCAGTATAGTAGGATATGGTACAACGGCAGTTTGCTAGGCAGACATATCTTCCTCTTCTCATCAAAACCACCAAGAAGGTTAGGAACACAAATCTTTATTGACTGCCAATAAAATCTGTTATACTAACTCATTGAGGCATTTCATAAGTCTTCCTTAACTTATCTTTACAGGTTATATATAACATAAATATTGTTCTTCTGTCCATCTATCAATCAATTAATGAGGTTGATTGAGCTAATGGTTAACTAACAATATACTGATGGTTCCCTCTGGAAGAATACAGTATGTTTCAGTGTTGTAAAAATAACAGTTCTTTTCTTGCTCTGAATTTGATAAGTAGGTAAAACATACTACATGATACCATGCTCTAAGAAAATACCTCTAACTACTTCAGTATTGATAAGAGTGGTTGTTAACAAGAGTCATCTGCAATCATCTTTCTTTCTGCATTTCATTCTGCTATTACGAGAACCAGCAAATGAGTGTGTGACATTCTGACAGCAGTCCAGCAGTTACTGGGGATCTTTGCTGTTACACATTATAGTCTGTACCCATTATTTTTAATGTCTCTCTCTGTAGAGAGGTTGGATTTGTATGTATGTATGCTGTGTTAATTTCACAATAATTTCTCTAAGTTAGCCAGGTATGCCTTCTTTTACATATATATTCTTTATTGCCCTGAGTTCTGGTTTTTGCTGCATCAGATAAAATGTTTGTTTCTCTTCCTTCTGAAGACTTAAAACAGCTCTCAAAGCCTCACATAAAGACACATATTTTAAAAAAGCTCGATAATTACTGATTTAAGGTCCAGAGAGGTTGAATGGCATACCTGTAGGAATCCTCCATTGCAAAGAAATTGCAATGTAGAAAGTCTTTAAAAGGCATCTCATTCTTAAAAAATATCTCTAGGTATAGTGCATAAGCTGCAGACATGCAGAATAATCCTTAGAGGAACTAGTGAGTAACATTTTAGACTACACACCTAAATGAAATAGGATTTCACATTCTATTTAAGAGCTGATGGTTTTGTCTAGAACTTGCAGAAAAATCAATCTGAATTAACTTTTAAAATAGATTGGCTAAACCACATTAAATTTCTGTGTAGCCAACTCTCATTTAGAATGTATTAATTTACTTTGGAAGTAAATGTAGTTAAATCAAATTAGGGCCACTTTAATTTTGAATGAGAATGTGCACATAATGCAGTTAAAGTAATCACAACTTTAAATTCACACCTTTAGTTAATTTGTACTGGTTTTCTTGAGTGTTCTGAGACATATAAACTCTAAATCTTACTGAAGTCAATAAACATTTCTTCAGATGTGGATTGTTAGGTATCCAGATAAAGAAGAACAATCAAGACAGCCTAAAGGAGCATGTCCTGACAGCAAATAATGCTGCAGATGCAGGGTGAAGGTAAGAGTTTCCTATCTAGTAAAAGCTGTGGTGAAAACAACTGTCTCTTGTGAGTGGTATCATCCAGTACTTGAACACTGAAAACATTTAAAGCTGCCTACTGTCAACATTTCATTATATCTGTGATAGCCAAATTTTTGATAGGGAAATAATGTTATCAAAATTGACTGCAGTGGGTTCCTACCACTTGTCAGGCAACATCACCTATGACAACTGAGAGGCATTTAATGAACCGTGGGTGTTGATTGCACATGCCAAATGCCCTGCTCTCTCTGCAAAATGCAAGTTAATGACCTGTTTTGCTGTATACCTGATGGCCTCCCGCTGCCGATTGTGTTTGCACTGTGTACAGTTTGCTGCTTCCTTGAGAAGTTGCAGATGGGAAAGTCTGAAAGAGCATTTATTTGAGCTATTGAAAAAACAGTGGGAGATGTGAAGGAAGAAGACAGGGGTAATACAGTTTCTAATAAGGCCCCATCTTTACTCTTACAGTGCAGATTAAAACTTACATGACAATAATCAATGTGCCAAGTGAACTACAGGATTTCTGCTGGGAATCTCTGTTCAAAGGTAACAAAATCCAATGGCTGCAGGACTGAGAAATGCCAGGGTATGAGTATGAAGCAAATCAGTCAACAATAACTGCATACAGCTGAGTGGACTGTGCTGAGAAATAAGAGAAACCGTATGTCTGGCCTTCCAAACTTAGTTGATTGAAATTTGTTTTTATGCAGGCTAACTGAAAATACTGTGAGACTGTGAATCTCAAAATTTAAAAATTAGAACAGGATGGCTTGCAGTGAATTTAACTATCTTTGCTATTTCAATGAGATAAAGTTACCGAAATAACATTAAATAAAAATTACTGGGATGCAAACACTGGTATCAGATTTTTTTTGGAAAGAAGAAGTTGAAGATATAAGCAGTTCTGATTAAAATATTTTGAGCATAGCTAATCTGCTTCATTTCAGCATCAACTTACTTTTAAACGTTCTCATTTAAAACAGCTTCAGATAGTCAAAAAATTCTAAGAGATGCATCAGATTAATAATACAAAGAACTTTTTTAAACTGTATTAACTTCTGTCTTAATCTTGCATAATACAAAACTCAAATCCTAATCTTTCTAATTTTTAACACATACAAATCACCTGAAAAATTCAACTTAACATGAAACTGTACAGCTACAGTTGAATGAAAATTTATAGCAGGTGACCATATAAATAAAACCTAGCATTCTAAATCCATGCTTAGACATTTAAATATAAAACAGCATGCTTTTAGAAGAGCAACATTGTCATATTTGTAAATAAAAAATCAAAGTTTGTTATTTATGGGTCTATGAAGGACTCATTTTAAGTACATCAATCTTGCTTATACAGGTAAGGTATTAATGAGAGACAGAAGAAGAAAGAAAATACAGCCAACGAAAAATAAAGTGTATATGTATAATACAATGCTGATAGATTACTTTTTTGCATTTGTTGTCAAATTTTTCAATTTCCACTAAGGTGTCGTTTTAATTATGCTCGGATTCTAACAAATTTCAAACCAATAACAAATTTCTCTCAGCAACAAGAAACAGATTCAGGACATGTACTGCAGGCAGCTTGCTGCTGTTGTAGAATCTTTCAAATCTGTGATCAATTTTATAGTTCTGAGTTAGAAGTGTCTAATAAATCATCAGGATTTTTGTGTGTAAAGTGGTATGAGCTCCAGCCAGCACTGAGCCCACAGCATCCTTTCACAGGTGTGATTCCCACTCTCTGCCATGAAAGCTAGCCAGTAGAATCTATCCTCCTGAGTTTCAATTCAGCAGTGGAAATGAAACACATAGAGATTCCCCTGATTTGACTAAATGTTGTTTATGCCAGCTTCTTCTTGTAAGCAGTTTATCAGACGAAAATGTTCAGCAATCTTTTAATTCAGAAGCTGCATCTCAAGGTTGAGGAAACTTCATGTGCTCTGGGGCAAATCATAATGAAAATTCCA
This sequence comes from Lepidothrix coronata, assembly GCF_001604755.1. Lineage (NCBI taxonomy): Eukaryota > Metazoa > Chordata > Aves > Passeriformes > Pipridae > Lepidothrix > Lepidothrix coronata. The sequence continues at coordinate 6,144,503 of NW_016690198.1, read as the reverse complement.
GGTTTGGAAACATTATTTTAATGCCAAAATACTTATTTTATCCTTCCCTATTTCACTGAAGCCATGGGCTTTCTATTATGATTATTTATGGTTATCATTTTGGCTGCTCTGAGCAGCAGTGTCTTGGCTTAGTTGTCTTCTCTGCTCAGGATGAAAAATGAAGTTTGAAAGAATGTTCATTACCTTCACGGCATGTGTTGACTGCACTGATTCTTCATCTGCCAAACTGCATATGCTGGCTTCTGTCTCATCTGGAGACCTCTGGAACTAAAAGTAATTGATCAAATTAATTCTAATATAATCCCACACAGACCCTGCTACCACTGCAGCTTGTTAACCTTATATGCAAACAGTTTATTTAAACTATCTGGATGACATAATGAAAACTACCTTCTATACATCAAAAACAGTATGAAATGAAAGCCCATTTCAACATTTTTTTCCAAGATATTACTTGTGTTTTGCTACTTTTTTTTCCTGAAAAACCAAATTTGGAACCTCAGCACCTACTGAATTAATTTCAATTCATTTTACCATACTTCCCAGATTATTGGATTTTCCCCATTTCTTAAAAAACTAACCACAACAACTTTCAAATTATCAAGTTCACCACAGTAGCCTTCTACTCAGTATGAAGTAGTAGTTGAAGGATTCTAGTAGCAATTTTCTGAACTGTGCACTCCCTTTTATTTCATTGAATCACAGAAAGGCCTGAGTTGGAAAGGACTTGAAAGACCGTTGTTTCAACCTACCCCTGCCATGGGCAGGCTGATGATTCTCATTCTTGCATTTTGTGGACCTTTACATGCAAGGCAACTCACTGACTGGTCTCTGTTGTCCCTTATGAACAACAATCCACCTATTGCCTCCCTATAGCAGCTACAATTTCTGGTTATGCAAAATATTAGAGCAGTTCTAATAAACACCTTTGCAATTGTTTCCATCAGCTCTTGTATTTCCTACTTTCATACTGGCTGCTATTGACACTGGTAATAAGAAGTGCCTTGTGCAATGACCTCGCTTAATGTGTGAAAGAAAAAATGTCTCTGCACTTTCACAGCAGAACATATAATTTGCTATAAAAGTAACTATTCATAAACCACTGGAAATTCCCAGGGTACCTAAAACAACAGAAAGTGATTCTCAAAAAAAGAAGAATGAGGAACATAAGTATGCACATGGTGAATTAAAGATAGCACAAGAATCTCAGCTTCAAAATTTCCTATAATTTGTCACTGTGGCCCAAGCACTTAGCCATGACAATGTCATATATATATATTAAATTACTTTGCATAATATTGAAAAAATCATGATAATAAAGATTAAAATTTTATAAAGATATAAAAATATAAAGTAATATCTTCTGGTCATTTGCCCTCAAATAGTGCTTACAGGGGTAGCAGCTAAGACGTGTTAGACTTTCCAGTACTGATTACCTCAGGGAAAATACTTAATACCTATTAAACATGACTTCTTAATAGGAAGAATGAAGATTATCATGAAAGCACTCTTAAAAAGATAATGGATGGTAATCATGTCTTGTGATTATTCTGCTACTTAATAAGCAAAATTGTCTTTTTCAGGTAGGCTGGGCTCTTTCTCATAGGCATTCTTGGCAGCTTTTTAAATTCTCTTGGCTCTAGACTAGTAGGCAGTTTCCCCAAAACACTACAGTTGTAGTAGAAAGGATATAACAGTCATTCTGGAATTGCTCTATGCTATATACTACATTCTGTATTCTAGATAGGGTTAAATTACAACATTTCAGTTAAAGATTTTTCTGAAAGGCAATACTGTGATGCAACTTTTTTACAAAAACAATATCTTTTTCAGATCTAGGATAAATTTTACAGTCAAAATGAGAGATGTAATTCTGACTGTGCTATTCTTCTGGGACATAGGAGCCCTGAGTTCAACTCCACACTCCACATCATTTCTTTCTCAGTAACTTAGGAGCACAGTTCCATCATTTTACCAACAAAGGAAGGTAATGTCATCCTGGTTGAAAAAATATATTATTTGTTAAAAAAATTAAAAATGTGCTCATTTCTGAAGTTATTCATGCAAATAGCTGCAAAGAGAACAAGATACCTGGCAATAATGATATGCACAATGTTCTAGCCAATGACAAAAATATCAGGATGTGAAATGTCATGTATGACTGTTGTTTTTTAGCTTACATTAGGCAAATACCAAATGTGGAGAGAAATGGCCACATTTCATGTATCAAAATTTTCCCAGATCTTGTTTGTGTGCTAGAGTGCTACCCTCTTTTTGTGGGGGTTTTGTTGGTTTGTTTTTTTTTTCCTTAATAAAAAATTAATACTTTTTCCCCCACAGACCTTTCTCCAAACACAGACATTCAGAGTAGCTGAACGATCCTTTAGACTGTTACTCAGGGACAAATTCTCTGAGACAATACCTTAAGAATAAAACATATTTATCGACAAGCCTGGTAGGTTGCCTTCTCCGAAGCCCTTGGTAATCACTAACAGTGATCATCCATTACCCAAAGAGGGAATTGTAACAACCTGTCCTCATAGACAGTTGGAGTGGTTAGAAAATATATCCCTCAATCCACAAACCCAAGGAATTTGTAGCAAAACTCTGTATAGGAACACTAGCTTCCACCTGAAAGATCCATACAAAGGTCCCCCTTACAACAGCAGGGGTAAACCAGGCTGATGTGGAAACCATGGAGCACACTACAACTTACTAGCCTGTAGGAGAAGTGAATCCAAATATTTTCAGTCTTACAAAGTCAACAGGTCACTCTATCTGTTTTTCAGCTGAGCACATACACAGGCTGGCAAAGTTCCCTACTTGCCCAATCTTTCTTGATTTCTTTCCACACAGTCCGTAATTCTACATTAGTCTTTTATAAACAGTTCATGGTAGGAACAGTCACTTTCTGTTTATACCTAGTGATTCTTAAATGTCATGTGTGTGTATGAATTCCTCTTGCTTTAAAAATTTTGAAAGGGTAACTAATCCTGGCAGAAATATTACTGCAATAAAAAAAAATAACAGAAGATTGTATTTATGGTCATATCTGTTTCAAGTTCTTCATGGATTAATCAAGAAAAATGTTTGCAAGAACTTCAAGAAAAAAAGAAACAAGATTATATTTTAATTTTTTCTTTAGAAAACAGAAGCATTATAGGCTACTACTTGAGAAAGTGCCACTGTTTTATGCATCATTGCAGTTAATAACTTATTCTAGGTATTAAATCTGTCACATTCCTTTGACTTAGAATAGAATTGAAGAATTTACAGCCAGAGACCCAAATCTGACCTAGCAATTTGAAAGCATAACTGAGATATGAATCCAATTTTTCTCTGTCCAAACACTGACACACATACCTTGTATCAGAGAGACATCTGAACAAGTCATATTTAATATCAGACTGAAATTATTACAAAAATGATAGCATGAGGATTATTAAACATTCATTTACTGAAGAGAATTCACTCCTGAAAAGAGTCTCTTTAAAAGGACAAATTTGGTCTCCTCTTATTTCTTACATTCCATGCCCTCACATTTTTAAAAATGCTTTTTTTTCCCAAGTCCATTTAGAAAACCCTAACATACTCATCTTTGCAGATATCTTTGTGACAGCAACATTATTAACACTATATTAGTAAGATCCAAAGGTTTACTCACAAGTGTGTTTTGGTATTTTGTGGGTTTTGGTGGGGAGGGGGGTTTGTTTGCTTGGTTTGGTTTGGTTTGATTTTTTTTTTGGTTTTTAGTATAGCTGGATTCTGTAAGGAGAAAAGATGAAAACATAACAGTGGAATTCTCCTTTCGCACTGTTTTTATAAAAAAGAATTGCAGAACATCCTTTTGCTGGGTTCACCAGTTGCAACAATGACAGATCTTGTAAAACATTGAGAGCGAATGTCTTCTCTTGAAGATGTTAAAGCATCAGACCAGGGATGGAAGACTTTTCTGTATCATAATACCGAGTATAGGTGAAATGAGATGCATGTGAAGCGGCATTGAAACAGGGAAATAATATACCAAACATACTTATGTTCATCAGGTATCTGATGCTAAAGCAAGTAGGAACACAAGCAACCAGAGTAGTCTGATGAAGGAGTAGATATGTGAGTCACGAAGGCCACTAAAGCCTTTTGAAGGTATGAACTCACTTTCCAATCTTTTTCCCAGGTAAGATTTTCACTTCAAGAAGGTGGAAATGCTCTTGTAACAAAAAACACAGGGTCAGGCTTTCACCCCCTTAGAGCAGGGGGAGATAGCGTTGTGGCAGTAGCAGGGAGCATCTCCTCCCACCGCATACTTGCTGGGTAGTCCCAGCCCTTATCTCTCCCCCCAGGCCATCCCTGCCATCCATCAGCTCTTATCTCCCTGTGGGCCCAGCACTGCCTCTCGCCCCTGACGATGCCGATGCCGCTGGGGCTCCAGGTCGGCAGTGCCCTGTGGGGCAGTGGGGGAAAGTGGATGTGTGGCAGCTCTCTGTGGGCTTCTCCCCATGGCTTGAGACAGCTGAAATGCCAGTGCACAGGTGTAGGACAAGCCCCCCTGAAAAGGGACAGAAGCTGAGGACTTTGCCGTGTTGCAATCACATTTAGTTTCTATTTCTTTGAAGCTGAGATGGGCATATCTAATCTCTCAGGACGTCTGCACATTTTCCTCCAGCAGCCGAATGCTTGCAGGGTAGTACATCACCTCATGTCAGAGCAGGGATGTTAAAAGCAGTAAGGATGCCAGCCTTCTCCGCGTCCTCACGGGCTGATATTACAGTATCTCTTCATGAGAGTTTCATTGCAGCACCAGGGAGGGAGCAGTTTGCTCTTCAGGCATTCAAATCATACCACTCAACCGAGACATAAAGTGAAAAATTCTTTATTTTGCTCGAACAGGTAGAAAAGCCTGGAAAGGGACTGTGCCTTTGAAATTTCAGACTCAACTCTGCAACTGTCTGGTCAAGCTGGGAGCTATGAATATGGTATAAATCCTTAGAGGGGCAGCTCTTAGATTACAGAAAAGCAGGAAAATTTGGTGACTAAATATCTATTTTGTTTTCCAGACACAGAAAAAGGAGAGGGAAGGACAGCCAAAACAACAGCCAGGGGTAATGACAAAGCAGTGTAAAGTGGAAAAGGAGAGCCTTTACTCCCTATGCTGGGAGCAAGACATTTCGGCTGCCAGCTATGACTGCAAGGGAAGAAGTTGAGTGTCAGGTCTCAGATGTGTGTACACAGCATACGAATCACTTGGTTTCCAATATATTAGCCTTTACCCTAGTACAGTGCAAACAAGTGAGGTAGCATTTTACACTTTGAGAGTTCTGGTCAAAAATAAGTGAGATGGGTACAGAGAAATGAGGGATTAGGCCTTTAAGACTGTACATAATTTTTCATGACTGCTAAATTATAATTGACTTTCATTTTCAGTGTAAAAGCTCATTCTTTTGACACTTCCTTAGACTCCCCTACAGGATTCATAATTCAATCAGTAAGGCAAACAAAACCATTTAAGCCAGACCTTCCTGGAACACAGGTCCTAAAAAACCATTTTTGAGGTCAGAAGATGATACTAGTATTAGACACATCGAGGGAATTAAATCACAGTGACAAGATTTTCCTGGAGGTTCTCAGTCATTTAGTATTTTCCAGTGCTAGTTCATCGTATCCATTACCTGTTTGCTTTGCTAGGAAATACCAATCCAGTAAGAGGGGATCTGAGAGGTCCTTGACTCCACAGGCAAGACCAGTATATCTCCTGCAGTTTACAAGCTGGTGGTTTGGATGCTGCTTAATCTCTAATTGCTTTATTTGCTGTTCACAGGACATATAGGCTTACTGTAACTTTGGTAGTCTCCTGAGCAGATTGTGGTATCCTCTTCCTGTTCAGGCTACACCAGTTGTCTGTTACTTCTGTGCCAAATTGGTCCAGCTTGCACACCCCTCTCTGTAGCACAGCTATTCTCTGTTTGATGCTAGAGAATGTGTGTAAAATTTGTCACTGTCAATGCCAGGCACCAGAGGTAAGGCTTTTTGGACCCCCATACCAAGTCTCAATCTTCTTGTTTATGAGGATTGGATTTTTACTCATTATGATACACTCTCTGCAAAGTGAGTAAAACGAAGATACTCTAGTGTAAATTACAGATGTAAATTACCGAAGTGTTAAACACTAAAAATGAGTAAAATAATAATTTACCTTGTCACCTAATTGAGTCTGATTATTGTTAAAATAATCTGACATGCCATTAGAAAACAGGAATATTTGCTTGTTTCACTTCTTTGAAAATATCTCTATGTTTTCCCCAAAGGATTCATAGGCATCCATTAAATTTTTAAAGTCCTTTGTCAGAATATTCCTTTGAAAACATGACATTTCTTTCTCTTTGTTGTATTCAATAACTCACTTGTTTAAAAATGTAGAAAACTTTAATTTTCAAATCACTGCTCCATGCTCTAAATTCTTTCTATTTAAGAAATAGAGCTTAATTTCTGAGTGCTGTCATATGAAAAAAAAGTTAAAAATATTAATAAAAATAAACAGAAAAAAAGCTCACTGTTACCTAAGGGAAAGGGGTAAAGCAGATTTTAGTTATCAGCTTAAATGATAAGTGAGAGAAAATACGAAGATTCTATCAGAGGACAATAGTATGTACCAATATTGGGATGTTTGTATGACACAACACCAAAATACAGACACTGAGAATAATAAACCCCACTATGGAGTAAAATTGCTTAAAAATTATTTTTCTAACTAGTAGACAGAAAATGGATGAAAGCAACGTAATACTAGCAATTTGCAACTGATAGTTATTTGACTCTAGCATGCTGCAGTACCCCAAAATAAATATTTTGTGTAGACAATATGCAGTTCAGTGCTGAACAATTTAATGCACACAAGAAGGCACACTTTTGACACTTAGAAGGCTGTTGGGATTTGTGTGATGTGGGATTAGACTGGTCCAAGACAGAAGCACAGAATAACTGAACACAGAATACCCATTGTAAGACAATGTTTGACTGATGTAACAGCTGCATTAGAGCCATTTTTTGCAACTTGCACACTGAAGAAATCTTGGGGAAATTTCTTGGCTAAGAAAAGCAGAATGTTAATACTCTCTTCCTTTTGCTGACAAAATCCCTATGAAAAGCTGCTACGCCAGCCCCAGCAAGGAACATGTGGACAGCGTGCACCTTAATAGAAGCAATGTGCTTCCTCAAATTGACAGTGCTAATGAGAACTTCTAACAGTAAATTCATTTATGAAAACATATTTAAGAGCAAGAGACAGGAAGAATAGGGAGTGTCACTGCCCGTCTTCTATAATAAACCCTGAGCTGGGAGAACGCTGTTTAATCTTTTTAATTCCCTTCCAGAGCTGGGCTTGAGGAAGAAACAGATTTAGATGACGAGTATTTTCAAAGTATGTTAAGACTGATGACAGTCTGATAGACTTCTATTTTTGAGTTTATTGATAACGTACTACTAATAAAAAAAAAGTAGAAATAACTCCACTGTGTGCAGCTTAACTTGATCTGTGTCTGATTACTGGGATTTTTTTTTACCTTTACTGTTTGGGCTCATGGATTGAATTATTCCCTGCTGCAGATTATTTTCTGAATTTGTGAACAACAGGGGCTCTAGACCGAAGGGATCTCTCTGGATTTCACCTTTCATTGCAAATACATTTTAGATATGTTGCTAGGATCACTACTCTCATGCACACAAAGTCTGTGGTCAGACACTGCCATTTCCACAGATACAAGAAAGGTTTGTGGAGTGATGAGCCAGCTCCATACATGCCCTTCAGTTCATAAATAGAACGAAGATAGGTGTTGTAGGGGAAAACATTGAAAGACAGCCAGATGGCAAAGAGGTCTCAGTCCAAACTCTTCCAGCATTTAGGATAATGGACTGACAAGGAGGATATAAAGTGTCATAGGGCAATTTACCTTCTCTGTCATCTCCTGTCAATGCTGAATGCTGAAGACAGCAGTGCTTAACAAAATGTATGGTCTGCATAGGTATTTATTACTAAGTAATGGTTTCTCATGTAGCACTATATATGTGATTTACCCCAAAAGAAAGAGGAGTGAATAGATATAACTAAAAGCTCAAGCAGTGATTTGTCTTTTGACGATTGCAACCTGGCCAGAATCTCAAAATAAGCCTGTGCAAAAGTCAACTTCGTTTTAGGCATTAATGTTTTGTTATAACTCAGTTTCCTATAGCAGTTATAGTAGTTGTAACACTACTACTATAGTAATAGTCAGAAGGAAATTATGTGAGAAACAGGCAAAAAATGGGAAATAGTAAAACAGAGGCTTAATACAATACCAGTCTGGCATGGGTTTTTTCGTGTTGGTGGTTTGTTGTTGTTGTTTTGGTTTTGTTTGTTTGTTATGTGTTTTTGTTTGTTTGTTTGTTATGTGTTTTGTTTGTTTGGTATTTGTTTTATTTTTCTTTGTTCTGTTTTTCTTTTGGTTTTGTTTTGCTTTGTTTTTTTAATTTTATTTTATTTTCAGGATTAAATTACTTTTTGTTTGGATTTTGGGAACATTGCCTAAGAAAGTTTTCCCCTACTTATTGGGTAAGTTTCTTCTCAAAAGAATACTGAAGCTATAAACAGGTAAATAATAAAAATAAAATTACTATAAAAGCTATTAAAAATTAAAAATTACTAAAGCTGGTTATTAAGTCACTGTGCTTGGTTGACAGAACTATCTTGATAGAATTATGAAAAGGTAGATGCTCCTACTCAGATACTCACCAGAGTCACCGGAGTCCTTGCTGTCAGAAGTGAATAGTGTCTTAAGCAGAAACCTGCTGTTACAGATTCTTAAAAAATAAAGCCCACATCATCCCAATTGCTGTGCTGCAAATCTGAGGCTTGTTTTGGGGATGAAATGCACAATATCTGTATAGATTTTTTTCGTGCTCATTTTACCTCTGCAGGAAATCTCTGACAAGGACCCAGCTCATGCCCACAGCAGTCAGCACCGCTCTGTGGGAACTGCCCCCTGGTGCCTGCTCTGGGTGGCTGCTTGGTGCCTGCACTTCTGAGCTCCTGCCTCTCAGGAAAAGAGGAGAGGAAGTAACCCTTCTTTATCCCTGGGAAATGCCAGACAACAAAGATAGCCAAGGGGTTGTGATGATGAGGAGCATTGGTCTCCGCGCTGTGACAAGTTTTGCAAGGATGGAGCAGAAATGTTGTCCTGGCACCAGCAGCCAGTGTCTCCTTGAGCAAAAAAACAGGTCAGACTGGTAATTGAGAATTGCCAGGAAAGAGTCACTGAGCACCAGGAGCAAAGAGGGGATGTAGGAGCACAGATAAAATAAAGAGAGAATTCTGATCTAATGTTATTTTTCTCACCAGGTCAAATGACAGTAAAAGACCCCTGGGAAAAGATCAGGGATGAAAAGGAAAGATGCTCAAAACGACATCTTATCCTAGAGGAAAGGATGACATCATGCGGAAAAAAGTCCGCTGCACAAATGCTTTCTTGAGAAGTGGCCCTCTTTGGCAGACAGACCCTCCTTGGGCCCTGAAGCTCTGTCTTTTCAGAATAGATGCTGCCATGGCTAATAGGAACTTTAAACCAATGTGAAGCAGTTATGCATCCTCCAAATTCAGTATTAATGAAAAAAAGACTCACAAATGGAAGAAAAAAGAAGAAGAAAGAAGAAGAGAAAAAAGGATGATAAGAAAAATGAAGAATAATATGGGTAACAGCAGAAGTCTTACAGATAAAAGGACCAACTAAAGGGATGGATATAATTCATTGAAGAATTTGAGTGTGACCAGAGAGAAATAATTGAAAGATTTTTATACTGGTGCAAGAAGCTCAGATAGCAGGCTGTAGGAACAACCATTACCCATGTGAGAGATGAAATAATAGAAATGGGCTGGACTAGTTGTCGAGCTTGCAGTAAGGGGGCTAAGGGGGTTCTCTGCTTGGGGAAGAATTAAACAGCAATTATAGGGCTGGAGAAGGCAATAGCCTATAAAGTTTTAGAAATTATACTCTCAGATTTGTGCCCTCCATGGCATCATTTCTTATATCTTTAGGACTCTTTACGAAAATGAAAGCCAAGTGTAGATAAGACTATTCCATAAATACAGCTAGGTGTGAACACCCTATGTGAGGAAGAACAGCTATCTAAGGAGAGTGTTGATACAAGGAAAAATAAATATGACAATATGGCAATAAATAAACAGAGGCTGCAGTTCTGAGGAACACTTCTGTCAGAGCAAGGAGGTCCAGAAAAAAACGCCCAGAGGTGTAATGGGGGCAAGAAAATGCAGCTTAGATAAACATGAAATCCTATATAGCCTCTAACTTTATTCAATACCAACTTACCATTTGTTCATCCAAAGGTTTTATTTTTTTTGTTGGTAAATGATTGATTTTATTTTAATATATTTCAGGTACTAACGATGAAAATATTACAACCATATAGAAATTGGCAGAAGCATCAAATACCTTTTACTGCTAAATCACCTGGCTTTAGAGAAAACTACAGGAAGAGGCAGACAAACTGTAATAAAATGCTTCCCTAACAGAAAAAAAAATCACCTGCTAAAGAGGAGGTTGGGATAGGGACTGAGCTAATACCACAGGCAGGTAGTAATAGAGGAAAAACCTGCTGTGAAGTATTTCATTTTTGTGATTCTTTAACAATTTACAGTAGAAATGTCATATAACAGAAGTTTGGCTTTCTTTTGGGAGTCATAAATAAAATAGAGCTGTAATCAAAGGATAGAAGAAAAAAGACTTTGCAGATATTTAATTCTTATTTATGCTTACTTCCATAACTTATGACTTGAATGTAAATATAAAAGGATGTAGCATGCAATAATTCAAACTCTTATATGTTCTCCAGCTGCACCCTTTCCTGCTAAGCGTTTCCAAAGCCTGAGCTTGCTGCTTTGATTTACAGCTTTCTACCCAGTGATTAGATAAAGGTTTGAAAAGGTCTCCAGGAAAAAAAAAAGTGGTGAGGTATCTCTAGGATTTGTTACTGTAGTCCGTTCATCTGTGATCAATATTCTGTAGTCGTCTGGGTCTGCTCCACGGAGAACCTGCACTTCAGCTGGGGGTACTGCCAGAAAGCAGATTTCATGCAGGCACATAGTTCATTTTCTTCATGCTGGATTTTTCAATGAAAAATTAGGAAGTAATAGTGTTTCTAGATGAACTGTTACTACATAATAAAATATTAGCCACCAAATTCTATCAAATGTGATTTAAATTCAAATAAGAAATATGTCCACTTTATTGATATGCCTTGTCAGAAGCAGACTCAGGAGCAATAAATATACTGAGGAAATGACAAGCTTTGCAAGGATAAACTGTGAAAAACCAACTGAATTACCCTAAATTTATATCTAAATGTAGTTTGAGTCCTGTAGGTTGCATAGAAGACTGGACTGTAAATTGTCTCCAGGGTATTCCCTCATCCTTTTAACACCGAGCAGAGAAAGGGAGGGCTGGGGGAAGAACTGAAGCCTGAGGAATCTGCTTTTCTTCCCTCATCTCAAGTCACAGCACTCTCAGCATTGTCCTAAGACTGAAAACAGTCTCTGGAATCAGCAGCCAGCTGGAAGTTTCCTGAACATGAAATTAAAGTCCGTTTCAGTCTACTCCGAATCCAACACATCCGTTACAGCAGGAGAGCTGCAGATGCATTGCATCTGATGGCATGGGTCTGCTGAAAATTACCTTCCTTCTCTGCAAAGTCAGACATTCTTCATGGCAGCACTGTGGTAGGTCTTGCCCCTTGCTACGGGTGCTGTGAGGGCTACAGGAACCATGTGGGACAAGAACCTAGGGATGTGCATTTTCTTCTTTTTCTTCAGATGCTGTAGAGCAGTGCTCTTTGTCTTAAAGGGGCAAGCTCTGCATCTTCCTTACCTATTATTACCACCACTCAGTGACTGTAGTAAGACACGAGAGAAATTTCCTTTCTAAGGCCATAACAAACAGGCACATTTGCTTAAATTCCTTCCCATTTAAAAAATATTTTGCCTAGCTTAGATATTTCATACCTTACAGAGATCACCTCCTAGACAAAGATGGCACCTCTGATGGATCTGGTAATTCACTTCAGATAGGTCAGGCTGAACAAATCTTTTTTCAGAGTTACTTAAAAAACCTTCTTTCAGTGTTACATGTCTCATCTCATCAGTGGCTTTGCAATGCCCTCAAGGCAGGAGAAACAGCTGTGAAAAAGAAAACATGGCTTTGGAGTGATTATAATTGTTGAGCAGCTGGTAGTCAGCTGGGACCAAAATGGCATTTCAGCAGCTGTGGCTAAGAAAGAAGATAGAGTAGCCCGAAATGAGACTTGTTTAAAAATGCAGAATAGGTGTCTTCTGTGTTCAGCAACAAAGCTGCAAGATGTAGGTGAATGCCAACTTAGCCATCATTGACTGTGATTAACTGCATCTCTGCCATTCCAGTAAATTCAGACTATGTTGTGTGGTCAATAGTTCGTCCCTCTTTTCTCAATCCTTGCTATACAGTGCTTATTCCATTTTCTGCATCCATGTCCTAGAATCCTTAGGTGTTAATGTCGCAAAGAAACTGCTGTGTGACAGCTTTTTTCTGGGGCCACATTTTACCTCTCAACTTCCACATGGTGAATGCCACAGTCAGGTTTAGAAAGTGACACTGTTACAGTATCCCAAAAATTGAAATTTTTCAGAATAGGACACCACAAGAATAATATTTCCAGCATGACTGACTACCTTCTTTACTTATGTGATGGGAAAACATCAAGGGAACATTGCTATACAGTACATCTTTACTTCACATGGAAATGTCTGTGCTCTTTTGGGATAGAGCAACAGTTAGTCTTCTTAGAACCATAGGCACTCTTGTGACCTGTTGTACCCCCAGAGAGTACAAAATACTCTCTTTTTGATGGCCACTGAACTGTTTCCACACAGGGATTCGGAACTTGGGAACACTGCAGTGATAGCAACCATTACACCTTTGAGGACAGTCCTTCACCTCATGCTTGTGAAAGGCTTTCCTTCAGATTACCCTACAGAGCTACAATAAACACCATAACCACAGGCACCCAAAGACAATGTTGTGCAAGAATTTGTGCTGCTTAGCATAAAATCTTGGTACTGAGTACTTAAGAGATTAATCTGCACATATGAATATATTGAAAGATTATATGAACCTCTGCATAAAAAAACCATTTGTATTTCATTCCAGCAGTCCACTGGTGAAGTCCCTGTTCTCTGTACACAGAACTGCAGTAAGGTTTAAGCACAATAATGGACAATACCAGAATATATATACAAGTGAAGGAGGATGCCCTACAGTGTACAAAGTGGATCATTTTAGCAAATGTAAATGGAAGAAGCTACTTACCCTGGAAAGGCAGCTGGCTCATTTTTATCCATTATGACAATTTCTTTTGCCTTTTCTTTGTCCACACAGAAGCTAAGCCTATTCTGAGAGGGCAGTTTTCATTCCTAGTAGGATGTGTGGCCTGAATATGAAAGAGCTGGAAGATATGACTAGTTTATGTACTTAGAGTATCTTCGGTATACTGAAACAATCCACTTAAAAACAAACAAACAAACAAACAAACCCCAATCCCCAAAACACCCAAAAAACATCATCAGTGAAGCAACACGGAACAGACAGCATAGTGTAGGTTTTTGTTTCCAATGAGAAGCCTTTTTGTATTTTGATGAAGTGTGTAGACAGCATTTCAGTCATCAAATTCCAGTTGTAAAAGTCATCAGCAATCCAAGATTCATGATAGTGACATACTGAAAAATGTCGGTCCTATGGAGTTATATGTAATAATTAGGAGGGATGCTAGAGGTCTCTACAACTGTCAACTCTGAAATAGCTTCCCGACCCGGCTGCAGTGACTGTCTTAGCTGACTTAAACTAATGATGCCAAAGATATGCAATAAATATGTACAAATCAACCCTGATGAGTAAATCTCTATGACTAAGTTTTGTACTTGAATATTTCCATATTTTGGTGTTACTTTTTAAAACAGACCACAGCTTACTTAGACTCATATGTAGTTTTCTACAGTCATTAGAGAATTTGTTTTTGAAATTTTGGTATAGTTTGCATACTATGTACACAAAAAATAATATGTACACACCAAAGCAGAGAAAGTAACTTCTCTGAAAGAGTTTTAATTGTTAGTACAAAGACAAAAAGACAAAAAAAATATTGATTGGCAGATAACAATAGGGAGATACTTTCAAATTACAATATATGAATGCAAATATCATTAATGTAATTCTCAGGTTTTGTCAAAATTGGAGACCCATCCTCTAATAATTTTATTTCTATGTATAAAATGATGACACTTGACCTTGGAAGAATCCAGGTTTTGTGTTGTCTTCAAATAACTTGCATGTATCACATAATCACAGAAGAATTGAAGTTAGAAGAGACTTCTGGAGGTCATCTGCTCCAGCTCCTCTGCTCAAGGAGGGCCACCCACAGCCAGTTACCCAGGTTTTGAATATCACCAAGAATGGAGACTCAGCCACCTCCTTGGGGAACCCCTGCTTGGTCATCCCCAAGTTTAAGTGTCCTTGCTTTCAGAAGGAGCCTCCTGTGTTTCAATTTGTGCTCGCTGCCACTGGTTCTGTCACTAGGCACCACTGGAGAGAGCCTAGCTCTATCATCTTTTACCTTCCCTTCAAATATTTATATATTTTGATAAGATTCTTCTGAGCTGACTTCCCTTCTCCAGGCTGAACAGTCCCAGCTCTCTCAGCCCTTCCTCATAGGAGAGGTGCTCAGCCTTTGATGCATTTCTTGAGCTGAGACTTTCCATGTGAAAGCTCGAGGCTTTCAGACAGATCACATGAGAAGCAAATGGTTCATCTGGGTTATGTCTGGAAATAAAAGGTGATTCATACAAGAAAGGTATTGGATGTGTTCAGAACCAACTTAGGTACCTTCAAAATGCTGCAAGCTTTCTGCATGCTGGCATTATACCTGTGGTCAAACTGGAATTTACTGTGATTAACCATGACTGAGGAATCAGCTGATTTCCGACTGAGGTAGTACTGATTGGTTTTCAATGAAGGGGACCTCTCTCCCTAAAATTAAGGACAACAATTAGTGAGATACTGCAAAGCTAGGATTTCTAAACGATAGTTTTATTTCAAGGAGACAAACGTGAATTAGTGAACAAGAGAGCAGGCAGAGGAGTGGACATTGGTATAAGAATGATGTTACCCCTGCGTGCAGCATTGTTAGCTCTGGTAACTGCAGAGGAATGAAGAATGGAGTCCTGTTTATTTACATTTGTTTTCTGCTTGAGAGACAGCCCAAGAAGTAAAATAAAATGAGAGCCTACTCAAATACCTGCTATGTTTCCCCTTAAATTGAATTTCTCATTTTATCAGGAAGCAATACTTGCACTGATGTTAGACAGGCAGCTAAAAGGTCAGCAAGTTCCCTTGGTTGCCTTTTGTCAAGGGTTTTTGACTTGTCTGTGAATAAAGATCTCCCAGGAGGAAGGCAGACCTGGATTTCCTGTCATCTTGAAGACAGCAATGAATTTGAAAATGTTACAAAAAGCATAAGGGACTTGAAGCACACCTTCAAATGCACTGCTGATGCCAATAGCTCCCCATGTAAACATGCACACAGAGTTGTTTTGGATTTGTTCTGTCAACTTTTTGTTGTGAAACAAATTGTTATACAGCTGCTTACCTTGAATACTGAATGGATCTGATGGTTTCCCATTACTGCACTATGCCTAATCGGGACTACAATCTCTCTGGATTAGCTGTGGGGCTGGCACACTCCCAACAGTGGTGGCTGAATCACTTTTCATTTTCTGTGATGCTCTCCTGTGACTTGCCTGGTGTCTCATCCCATCCTGCTCGCTTGCAGCTCTTGATTTCTTTAAAAGTGCCAGGGGTTAAAAAAGTCTTAACAGGTATCTGGGCAAAAAGAAAAAGCTCTCTCACTCATGAGGAGCATTAATCATTCCAGGAAACATGTAAGTTTCTCTCCAACAGACAGAGCTATAGTTACTGCTTTTTCTTAACATCTCTGTGGACATGCTTCTTGTTCTTGTAGTGTTGATGGGGGACAATTTCTTAGAATATACTTCAGTTGCTAAAACCTCTGTTAATATTTTTTGCTCACTTAGCTTAGTTAGTGAAACACAGTAATGTCTGTGAACAGTATATTTTAATTGCATACATACTGCATGGGAAAAAAAACACTTAAGAGGGTGAATGAATGTAGTCCAGAGACCCAGCTTGTTTTTCAGTGTGATATCATGAAGGTAATAGTGGAAAACTATTTACTTAGTTCAGAAATTCTGTGTGATACTAATTTTCCAAGTAAGAAAATGAAAGCCTGACATATAAACAGAAAGATATCACAATGTTCTCAGGATCCTCAGGAAGTTGCTGTATCATGACTGCTGGTAAAATTTTCAGTCTGTACTGGTCCAGCTTTTTACAGATACATTCTTACTGAAAACAAACTAGTGCTTTGAGGTAATTACTGCCTTCCATTATAAGCTACTATGAAAATAAAAACAAGCAGAAATCAGAGGGTTATCAACTATTATAAAGAATTCACATTTTTGTGTATTTGATATTCTGTTTTGATTTTTTTTCCCTTCAGAAAACTGTATTTCAGGATGGATCCACAGGAAAAAAAGGCTACTTTTTGTTGTGCAGTTTGGAAGATTTGCAGAGGAAAGAACATTCTAATTTAGACAGGAATTGTGAAAGTTTATGTCATCTGAGAATATAATTATTAACATTATAAAAGCTGTTCAATACAGTGGAGAAATTGTTTTCTTTAACATGACTCTTCATTTAGAGTGACTTCTAAATCTGCTTGTGGCAATTTCAGGCAAGCGTAACTGTGCTGGTTTAAAGGTAAACCAACAGGGGAAATGAACTCAACTCAAAAGAGAGATTATAAGAATAACAATTTAATAAAATAATACAATAAGTACGATTATACAGACAAACAGTTGGTTTTAACCCACAAAACCCAAATACATAACCCAGCACCCTGGGGCATGAACAGAGTGGTGTTCTTTGGGCCCCCTGAATCCAAAGTAAAAGGAGAGGGGAAAAACCTGTTGGTGAGAGTGCTGGTGCAGTCTGGATGAAAAGTGGTGGTTGCAGTTCGGTCGAGGGTGGGTGATCTGCAGTCTGGTTGAGAGCGGTGATCTGCAGTCGAGAGCAGTGATCTGCAGTCTTCCTCTGGATCCCACGAGTGGTTAAAAAAGTCCCAAGACTCCAAGATTATATATCCTCCAGTTCAGGCAGGAATGCTCAGTACCTCCCTCAGGGCAGGAGGTTCCTTAATGGGTGTGAGGACAAAAGCAACCTTCTATCTTGCAGGCCTCTTAACACCTAGTTTATAGCCTGAGGAGTCAGGCTCTATGTGCAGATGGTGTAAATGGTTCATTGATAACAGTTGCTGGGAAATGGCATGGAAGGCTGTAGAATACACAGTTTAGGTTACACCCATCCAGTGATGAACTGGTCCCAGCTGTTCTAACTAGGACAGTAAAACACAAAAATGCTGAGACCATAGCAGAATGGGAATAACTAGGAATATGGAGGTTTGCCACTCATTTTTCCCCATTTTATAATCATATAGTGCATAGAGAAATGCATGTGAAAGCAAGCACTTTTCACAAAATCCTTAATGGATTTGCAAAAACTCTAGGTCAAGGATGTACAAAGTAACTTCTGAATTTTATAGATTAAAATTTATTTTTACAAGTGGAAAGCCCGAATCTTCCAGAATACATGTTCTGAAAAATTCCTCTACCCTTGTAGATTGCATATAATATGAGATTGTACTGCTACTGATAGTTACATTGTGTAGATATTTACCTACAGACATTAACCTGGTGCTTGTCCCCAGTTAAGACCTTTTAATATCTGGAACTTTGCAATCAGATGCAGTTCTAAATGCTAGTTAGTACCAAAAGAAGTACAGCAAGAGAGACTCCAGCCAAGTGATTTTAGCTCCTCCAGTTTCCTGATTCTTTTCTAGAGTTGAATGGTACTTGAAAGGATGTTCACTTAATGTTCTTTGATTTGTGCTGTCTTATAGATTACAAATTATTCTAGTTCACAGAAGTTATCTCCTGCTTTTATTTTTTTTTTGGTTATAAACAAAATGCAAAGCTTAACACATTAATAGGATTCCCATGAGAGAAAAAAAAATAAGCAAAACTATGTAAAAGCCACAGAAGTAATTTGGCTTAATTAAATAAGGCCTAACATTTTTATTTCCCTGATGGATGCATTAACTGAATCAATAAGAATGTGAACACACTAAGGACAAAAGAGTACAAATCCAATCACAAAGTCTTTTCTTTTCAGTATTATAATGAACAACTAAAAACCAGATCAACTGTTAGCACTTTCAATTAAAAATCCCTAATATGAAATTCATGTAGATCTACAATGAAAGGAAATGGTAAAAAAATCTGTTTAAAAGTACAGAGGGATGATCACTGCCCGGGTCCTTCTGGCCACACTATTGCTGATGCAGGCCAGGATTGGCCTTCTTGGTCACCTGAGCACATTCTGGCTCATGTTCGACTGCTGTTGACCAGCACCCCCAGGTCCTTTTCCACCAGGACACTTTCCAGACACTCTGCCCCCAACCTGTACCACTGCTTGGGGCTGTTGTGACCCAAGGGCAGGACCTGGCCTTTTCTCCCCAGCAGGCCCTGCAATAAGAAGTGCTCACTCACCCATCGACTGTGAGCCACAGTGAAAACAAACGCAGCTTGAGATGAGAGGATGTTCTTTCTACCCAGTTTACACAACAGTTTTGTCTGTCCCACAGGTAAAGCCACCACACACCACCACCAGTGAAGGCTGAGTACCTAAACCTTGGAAAAAATGAGCATAACATTAAAATAGTCTTACAGCTGCCTCCAGTGCCCTAAAAGAGTGTCCAGCCACCCAGCTGGATATGTTAAGGAAAAAACTAAGCCACTGCAACTTCCTCCAACAAAAGAAGAATACTACACATTTTCTTGGAGGCAGAACAAAACCGTAATCTTATCCAGTGCTTATATCAGTTGTGTCTACATGGACACTGTGAAATAAGGTCCTAAAAATCATACTGGCAGTTTTTTAAACAAATAAACCATAAGATTTTATCCATTCTATAATTTTATCTGCTCAGGTGATAGATTTATTGTGTTAATACAAAACATGACTTTAAAAAATTGTGATTCCTTGTAATCTAGCCACTCTTGATTGTATCAACATTTTGCTGTAAGGCAAAAATGTGACTCTGAAAAATATCCTGATCTTGTGCAATCTCAAACTTACACAGGAGAGATGTTATCAATATGTATTCAAACAGTAGTTACAACTCAAAAAAAAAAAAACCCACGAAGAAAAAAACAGGGAGGGGGAGAGAGAGAGAGTATGCAACACTAAACTGTGTTTAGCTTCCTCAAGGTGGACTCTAGACCATTGCCTCATTTATAGGTTTAAAAATTAGTACCCCATATGAGATTGTGTTCTCTGCTGTGACTGAAAAACACGATGTGCAAGAAAGTTTCTTCTGGCCTTCTCTCCCCCTACTTCTGGTCTTTTTGTGTGAAAACAATTTAATTAAAATATTAACTCAAAAAATGTTTTCAGATGTCTGCAGACAGATTCCTTTATATTAAACATTTCTGTAACTCCAGTGACTTCAGTATAGAGACTTACTTTAATCTGGCATAAGATAAATCTGCAAGTTGTTTCTTAAATTAGAACAAAGGTCAGAAGGGGAACATATTGGAACATCTATCATTAGAAATCTCCAACAGTTCCACAGGAAAATATGGGACTTTAAAATGTATGAAATCCTGGTAAGTAAGCGAAGCAAGAAGTTAAAAAAGATCCAGACCACACAATGTGAAAGAAAAAGGATGATCAGTATATTTGTAAAACAGTTTTTTTAAGGTAAAACAGTTTATCTAGAAACTATCTTACAGTTCAATATATCTGATAAACGTTATATATTAGTCTACTCCCTTTAGAATGGTTATTGCCCCTGGTGTTACTTAGAGATCAAGTGTGGGTAAATAAGCTTTTAACCCATGCTAACACTTTTTATTTTACTTTAAATAGTTGAGATCATGCAAATGCAATGAACTTAGAAAAAGTAAAAGATGAACTTGGATAAAATGTTGGAGGAAACCACATTTTGACAGCTGATCTCTTAACCCTTTGCATACAAATTCCAAACACCAACAACTTTGTGGTTTGTTATGGTTGTCTAGCTAAGTTTGATCACAAACCCATTGTACTGGTTTGCATAGAGGCATCAGTGAAATAGCTCCAGAGACACTATCTTGTATGTATGCAGATACTACAGAGCAGTCACACAAAACTGCCAAGTCTTCACTATAACTGGGCACAATTCTTAGTCCATCAGAAGGTATTTACTCCCTCTAAATTTTTAGTTTGTGGCACCTACTTTAAACACATTATTAATATTACCTGAATATTTATTGCAAATAGCTTAAGGGTGTGTCTCAAGAGGATGGGACAGACTGTCTCTGTGGTGCCCAGCGACAGGACAAGGGGCAACAGGCACAAAATGGAACACAGGAGGTTTCATCTGAATATGAGGATAAACTTACTGTGAGGGTATCAGAGCACTGGAACAGGCTGCTCAGAGAGGTTGTGAAGTCTCTTTCTCTGGAGATTTTCAAAAGTTGTCTGCACAAAATCCTGTGGAACCTGCTCAAGGTGAACCTGCTTTATCAGGGGAGTTGGATAAGACGATCTCCACAGCTACCTTCCATCCAAACCATTCTGTGATTCTATAAAATTAGCAGAAAGATAGAGTAGGTTTTTGTGTCATTGTTAAGCATTTCTTGAAATAGCTGTTGAAAATGGTCCTCCTGGTTGTTGTAGCCTCTTAGTCGTAGCACTCTACTCTGGCATGCTTGGAGTCTGTTTGCTGTCTAGGGATTTACTTGATTAGAAATGTGTTTTCTCCAGTCTATGTTTGTATTCTGCTCACAGTGCTGCTGTCAGTGAATTGCAAACATCACTGTCATCAGCAAGTAACATGCCTCCCCAGATCTTCTGCCACACCATGTCTCTGTAGGCAGGAGGGGGATGGGTGGCGACTGTAGTTCAGGCTGCAAAGTGGGGAAGATCATGAGAAGATGTTGATGTTCACCAGAAGGGAGACAGTATTCACAGGGTTTCTACTGAGCTTGGCTTTTGTGTATTGCATCAGTGAGTGAACGCACTCTTCCCTTACCTGCAAGGAAAAACAAGTTGTCCTCGACTTCTGTCAGCTGCTTCTGGCAGCTCCAGCTTTCTTCCTGAGCTGTTTGGAGTAGCAAGGTCATTACTTCTCCTAGTAGTCTGTGAGAATACATTGCTTGTTTGCAATTTGCTCTGTCGTGACGTGATGCATATACCAAAGCAAGCAACCCTGCATGCATGGTGTTTAAAGGTTGCACCAGAGGTATGGACAGGATGCTAATCTCTGTTTGCTCTCCTGTGAGTTGTACTGGTGTTCAGCCATTAAAGGTACCATTCCACTGTGTTTCCAGACTGTCAAATGTTGGCTGATGATGTGACCATAATCATGCAGCCAGTGTGAACAGCTGCATGACATGAATGTGTCCCACCTTTCTAGCATGGCTGAGTTCAGCTAGACCGATTTGTAACAACCACAGGAGCCCTGGACATAGCAGAGTGGTGAGACTTTTTACCTATGTGTGGCAATACCACCTTTTCCTGCCCACTGCTTTGCAAGCCATTCACATGTATGGTGGTTTAACTCCACAGGCAGCTAAGCACCACACAGCTGTCCACTCGCTGCCCCCCCAGAAGAGTCAGCGAGAGAATTGGAAAAAAGGTAAAACTCGTGGGTTGAGATAAAGGTAGTCTAATAAGATAGAAAAGAAAGGGAAAATAATAATAAGTCAAAAAGAATATAGAATAATAGAATCATAGAATATTCTGAGTTAGAAGGGTCCCACAAGAACCATTGAAGTTCAACTTGTGACCCTGCACAGGACAGCCCCCAAAATTACACCATGTGCCTTAGAGTATTGTCCAAACATTTCTTGAACTCTGTCAGGCTTGGTGATGTGACCACTTCCCTGGGGAGCCTGTTCCAGTGCCCAACAACCCTCTGGGCGAAAAACCTTTTCCTGATATCCAACCTAAACCTCAGATCCTGTCATAGTCACCAGAGAGAAGAGACCAATGCCTTCCTCTCCACTTCCCCTCCTGAGGAATCTGCAATGAGGTCTCCTCTCAGTCTCCTCCAAGCTGAGCAAGCCAAATGGCCTCAGCTGTTCCTTGTATGGCTTCCCTTCTAGACCCTTCACCATCTTCTATATAATCATCTTCATATACAAAAGAGTGAAAAGGAAGGGAGAAGAATATTGGATTGCCTTCAAGGTTGACTCAATCAATTAAATATTTTTTTTTTTGCTCTCTTTCACAAAAGAAAGGGATTATCTCACTCAAAGGTGAATGATAGGATTAATTTCTCATTTGCTACTTATGGGAGCAACAAAAGTCTAAATCACTATTTTGTGGGGAAGCTGAAATGTTTGGCATCTCATATTTTCTAAGTTTGTAGATTTTTTTTTTCTGTGAGTGTTCTCCACAACACCACCTCCAACTTTCTCTTGTCTTTTTCTTTTGTCATTTCTTGCCCCTCCACAGTCTCCCTTCCAATGCGACTGTGCCTAGCAGGCAACAGGCTCTGTAGAGATTTTAGTGTTATCCTATTCCTTTGTACCTCTCACCTGGAAGGCAGGCTGCTTGTGCAAACCCTACAGTGATCCAGAAACACTTGGTATGAATTTTGTAAAGAGTGATATCAAATGAGAGAGATAAGACTAGAAATCAAATGCTAACAAATTGCATGAGCAAACTGGAAAAGTAAATTAAGTCAATAGTATAAATAAAAAAAGCACAAATACTAAAGGAAAATAACATCAGCAAGGGCAAGTGCTGGAGCTTAGGTGAGTGCCTGAATGAAAAGTAGGCTAACCTGGATAGCCATCTGGAGGGGACACACTGGCAACAGAGCAGGCATATAGCTGGTGTGATAGAAGAAGGAGAATTGGCTATATGTGATATC